>NW_010223777.1:0-45908 GCF_000690775.1 Eurypyga helias | reverse complement strand
AAGCCACCCCTCTGGCCCCCCCACTACCAAACTTTGCTACATACCCAGTACAGCAGGCAGAAGCATACACACCATGTTGACGTATGTTGACTCTAAAAGGTCATTAAGATGTAAGAATTGGTCACTTCCAAAAGGTTTTAGGCTATGTATCTGTGAAATTAAATGTGGCCTGGATTTTATATGTGCAAATCCTAGAAAACATACCTATACTTAATTTGTTCCTAGCTGGAAGTGAGGAATTAAGGCAACTCATGCATGCAAAAAATGTCTGACCTGATGCCCTGATATCTTATGAATTAGGATCATTAGTTGAAGCAATTGTTAGTGTGATCCCAATCTTTCTAGCTTGCTGTACCATGAAAGCATGTGGAAAGGAGCCAATAACCCCTGAATTCAATCTGGATTTAGCTGTTACTTCTTGTTTCTTATTTTATCCCCTGTGTCATGAAGTTTGGGTCTGTGGGACATCAGCTGACTGATAGGGATTGCTACTAAATCAGCGTATGAAGTCATTGATGAATCTGATACCAGCAATATAAACCCTGCTTTTGAGCTGATAATGGAAAGGTTAATGCTGTAATAAAGGATAAATTGACAGACGTGTAATTTACTCCCTGTTCTGTAAACTAGGTAACTAATAAAAGCTGTGGTAGAAATAAAAAAAAATAAAAAAAACGCCAACCAACCAACTTTCAGGAACTTAGAAAAAATGTATATATGACAGTATCCTCCAGCATAAACAAGTTTCACATATTAAAAAATGACAGTAAAAATAAAGCTGACATTGTGAGTTGAAGCACTAGAGCAAAGTAGAAAGATGCAACATTCATAGCACCTCTTCTGTAAAGAAAGGCTGAGAGAGCTGGGCTTGTTCAGCCTGGAGAAGAGAAGGCTCCGGGGAGACCTTATTGCAGCCTTCCAGTACCTGAAGGGGCTACAAGGGAGCTGGGGGGGACTTTTTACAAGGGCCTGTAGTGACAGGACAAGGAGTAATGGGTTTAAATTGAAAGTGGGAAGATCTGTATCAGGAAGAAATTTTTCACAGAGGGGGTGGGGAGGCACTGGAACAGGTTGCCCAGAGAAGCTGTGGATGCCCCATCCCTGGATGTCTTCAAGGCCAGGCTGGATGAGGCTTTGAGCAACCTGGTCTAGTGGAAGGTGGCCCTGCCCATGGCAGGGGGGTTGGTACTAGATGATCTTTATTGTCCCTTCCAGCCCAAACCATTCTATGATTTTATGATACTAGGAACTGAATGTACAGGATGATAGCTGCTTTAATAACTTCTGCTGTCCAGGTCCAAGGGAAAAGTTATTCCTGCTTTTGTGCACAGTGTATCATGTCTTGCATTAGAAGAGTGATTCAAAATTCCTGGCAAAAAATCTTTATGTTTGAAAGATTTCACATGCTTTTGTACCCTTTTGTCCTTCTGTGAAGGAAAGAACACAATGATACATGTTGGAGGAAGGAGCACAAGTTCCATCAAGGGTCTTAAGCTTGAAATATTTCTTAGCCTGTCCCATAACTCTAATAATGGTGTGTGCAGAACTTAATTACGTGCATTCTGTTATAGGCATGTTGAATCATTTGTGTTAGGTAAACAACATCCACAGCCACATTACAGCTGCTTAGCGCACACTTCAAGTGGGCACCTTGAGATACACCTAATAACCTTAGAAGCAAGCTGTGTAAACATGCTTATTTATAAAATGTCACAATGACTGAAATAGTGCTAATAATTTAATGTGAAGTATTCGCCATGAAAACCTTTCAAATTTTGTTCTTGTAAGTAATTAGCTTTAGCATCAGACAACTACAGCACCCTCAGAACTCAAATAACTTGAAAACTAATAGTTACCAGGTCTGATAATTTTACTCCATGAGGTGCGATTGCAATACTTGTTTTCTTCAAATTTTCTCTAACTATAACATTATCTTCATAGAAGAATGAAGCTTTTAGTTTTTAGAAACTATTACTTTAATAGTTGTCTTGGCTGTGGAAAAACACTAGAACACATGCACCCTCAAGGGTAAAAATGATGGGGGGAGGTATTTTTAAAAACATCACATTATTAATTTTGGCTTCATCTCATGGTGTTTTTTTTTTTTTTAATATTCAGTTTGGCAAATATTTAAGTGTCAAACATGTTATGTGTGTTTACACTGGTAAGACAGAGTAAGAAAATACGACCTTGTTTTTCCCTATTGTTAAAGGTTGTATTTAGAGATTTGTGCCCTGGAGCCCAGTGGAAAGCTTTCTTCCCTTTTACTCCTTTTTTATCATTCCCAACATTGCCACAGAATGTTAGGTTTGATTCACGGCTTGTTATATGACTTTGTGAGTGAGATTCATCTGACCTAGTCACCTGGGGCTCTTTTTTCCAGTTGGAGAAGTAGGCACTTCTAATACATAGTTCCTCCTAAAGTAGGTACCTAAAATAGAGCAGATGAATCATGCTTTTAAGGTCCCCAGTTTTCCTGACTGCTTTAAAGCAAGCCAGGCACGCTGAGTTGCAGACACTTGCACTGGCAATGTCTGCAATAAGTTGAGGTGAATCCCAGTCTGTATTTCAAATGCATCTGGCCTAATTTTTATTGAATCAAAATGCAGGTGGAAATCTTAACTGGCAGAAAGGTAAGGCTGAGATCCAGCGCTCATTTAAGCCAATAAAAATGTTCTCATTGATTTAAAGACACTTTGAATTAGTCCCTAAGAAGAAAATTAAGGAGAGAGGGATGTTGGAGGAGCAATTTTGTCTCAATCCTTGATTTCCTGTTTAAAAAAAAATATGCACTGTTTTGAGTATAAAACAGACTTCTGAGCCTCCATAGGACTACTGTTGCTGGTAAGTAATGTACAAATCAATGTACAATTGGTTCTACATGAGGTGAGATTCAACTTGTGATTAAGAAATTAAATTCAAGCATCCAAATATCTGTGTGTGAAGACATGAGTTATCCTATCCCACTAATCTAGTCGGTTCAGTCAGTGGAGCTCAGAGTACAGTTCATCTCAATGAATGAGCTTTATCGGCTGTTTGGCTGGTCAGATCTGTCATGCTATGCCTGAAAATGGATTTAACTCTCCACTCTTCATAACAAATTCATTCTAACATTGAGATTCCAGCCCCTTTCTGCATTAAAGCCACAACAGGAGAAAGGGACAAAGCTTGAATTAGGAACAAGAATTCCTGTTCCCATAGATGTTGAATAAGAATACGAAAGTTATGTGAAGGCTGTGTCCCACTGTGCCCCAAACTCCTCTGTAACAGAGGACCTTCCTTCAGTAAAACCAGCTGCTCCGTTTAGGAGAGAACCAATGATTCATATTCTTTGAGAATACTAACATGTAAGTCCCAACAGAACTGCTTAGTACAGACTTAACTGGTTTGCTAGATTGTGTTTTGCATGCAGAACTTCTTATTACTGCAAATTGGGTTCTATTTTTCTAAATGTACTTGCGTATGCTGAATTCTGTGATGTTTTAAATTACTTACTAAACTAAATAGAACTCACTCTTCAAAGAAAAATAAAAATATTCCCTTCCGCTTTGCCATTATTTCCTGAAGGTTGGATAGAATCGTCTTTATTTCAAACTGTCAGGTTAAACAGGGATAATGTACCCTGAGATATTAATGAGTCAGTTGAGCAAAAGGGCCATCATACATTGTGTTGGGAAGCATTGCAGATGCTGGTGAAACACTTCGGGAATAAAATTGGGCAGGTCTGGAAAAGGCTGATAAACTCCTCCAAAGACTTCAACTTCACACTTCAAATGAAATATCACATGCTAGCAGATGATCATTCTGAATTTTGAAAGCTGATTAATTGCTTTTGGTAATGCAAAGCAGCAGAAGTGCTTTAAAACAGCATCAGATTTACATAGGTACAAATACCATGTGCTACTGTTTAGTTGTGTAAATCAGAGTTCTGAGGATACAATGACCTCTAAAGAGCATATCCAAAGTTCATCTTCAAGGAAGACATGATTCATTTGCTATGCTAACACAACTCATAATTTACTAAGGAATGTCAACTGGAGGTGAAAAAGGAGCACATAGAACTTACCTGTACTGTGTGCTTTGTCTGTTCTTGTGATGGCCTTAGTGGCTGTGCTAGCACCACAGTTTTGCAGCCCACTGGGAGTTATAGACCCTTCAACGCTCTTTCCTGTGGAGGTGCAGATCCTATAGAAATTCCACATGGCACAGCCTCTGTAAGCAAGCACTTTAAAGTTATTGGCATGCTTTCATTAGTTTGAAGACGAGACTTTGAAAAAAATGCTATTATAAAGGGATTTGTCTCTAAGCAATTGATTATGCCCCTCACATTTCTATCCAGATCACATAGCTTGTCTGACAACTTAGGGTTGAAAACTACTCTCTGTCCCTCTTCTCTCTTCCCAATAAATTGTTAGAAAAATCTTCCTAATTTTCATATAGAACTTTGAAAGAAGAGAAACCCTCAAATATATTTTGAAATGCAGATATTAAAGGGCATAAGAGCTTCAGCAGCAGTTTGGTTGGTATGCAGCTAAGTGACAAGGAGTGGTTTCATTTCTGCACTGTGGGAAAAGGGATGGCAGTGAGCATTTGGCCAGCTGGGGAAGGTGCGATTAGGAGACCATGCTGGACAGGTTTACATCCAAAATGCCTTCATCCACGCAGCACTGTGTTCAGAGCCAGGACTCTGTTGATACTATCAGTGGGTATAATGGAGTCATCTCCTCCAAAAGGAAAAGAACTGGAGCTTGGCTCATGTGCACCTTGTGCACTGTGAGATATTATGAGGTATCTTCTGTATCCGTATGGTGCTGGCAAATATGTCACAGAACCTATGGGACACCTGTGCCCCTATGGAGCTGCAGCCTGAGAGTGAAATTGCACCAGGGTGTCCATCATCATCTGATAAAACCCGTCCCTTAGGTGGGTCTCTGACTGAGGTAAGACCCCAACATTGATATGTTTAAAAATGGCTATTTTTGTGTGATAACTGAGATAATCTAAACCCTCTGAGACATCACCAGTTCTTTTGTAAAAATAGATATTAAAGAACATGCTTCATTCAGCACTCATTGGCTTTCTCCTGGCCTCCAGCTAATGCCATTTTATGGGGTACTGGCAATGGGCTGGTGTGAAGCCTTGTTGCCTGACTGATCATCAATGCCAAACTATGGCCTGCTTATCTGTGGAGCGTGAAGGAAAAATTAAGAGTCTGATTTAAGAAAAGATTTATAGGAATAGCATCAAGTCAAACTGGACTCAAAATCTGATTGAATTTGCAGAGGAGTTTGGTCTGTCTGTTAACATAGCATTAATTTGCGTGTCCCAAGATAAACCACTCCTCCACACCACCACTGTTCATTTGATCCTCAGCTGCTGTAACATGAGTTTAGTCCTTATATCTTTTAGCGTAGATCCTTTCTCCTCCTCTCCTGTGAATAAAGTGACAGCAGTTCATCTGCTTTGCATTCTGCATGGTAAGAAGTCTGTTGCTGACTGATTGATGTGTGCTTGTTTTGCAACACTGCATTTGTGAATGGGTCATAGGCTACAGATCAGTTTGTTAAGGAAAAGTGATGTGCAGTGTTGTCACATAGAATAAGATGCAGTGATGACTCTGCACTCTTCACTCACATGAAAACTAGAAAAAGTAAAAAAAAATCCTCCTAGAGTAAAAAAAACCCCAAAAAACCCCAAACAAACAAAAAACAAAACAACAATACAGTTCAAAGCAAGGATCTGAGACTTTTGTCTGATTTTCCCCAGTGTAGATACTATGTAGAAAAGATCTTTTCCTTTCTGCTGTAATACTTCTTACTTGTATCTGGAAAAGTCCTGAGTCAAGTGCCGTGTCACAGCCAAAACTGTGACCATCTCAAGTGCAAAATGATAGAGCTCTCTGAGGAGTTAATGCCAGAATATTCAGGAAAGGACTCTTAAAGTTTCAATTTACCTCCTGTAATCCAGAGGTCTAACTCAGTTTGAGAGAATTGAGACATAGATCTGGCTCCACAGGAGATGCATTATCAGGACACTCTTTGTTGCCCCACTAAACTGTTACCTGGACCTGCAGTGTACTGGCAGTGTTCTTTTGCAGTGCAGCTTGCCTGCAGCCATGCCCCTTTTCCTTACACAGTTGCAAATCTTTGACCATGTACAAAAAGTCCACTGGGAATGACACCAGGAAACTTTTCTTCTGAATATCCCAGTCCATGTGAAAAGTGAGATCATTGCATAAAATGCTTATGTTCACACCTAAAGGTTAGTATGTGGTGGAGTTTGAGATGGCACAGGCAACAAAGATACAGCCCAAATTGGAAATTACTTTTTCATTTGGCAATCCTACCTGTCTGAAAATGCTAGATTAGGTTGAAAGCATTGGCATTGTTTAAAAAGTATGGTCTTCTGCAATGTAGGGCCAAAAATAGAAAAGAAAAAAAAAAAAACCAAAAAAACAACCAACCGAACCAAAAACCAAACCAAACTGCCAAAGCTCCAAAATGGGTTGAAGTCTTGGGTAAAGAATAAAGATTTTTTTGTCAGTTCACTGTAAGAATCTGGCTGGCTACAAAATTAATATTATCACTTCCTTATCTAGAAATCCTGTGTTACAGGCTGCCAAGACTATTTCTGGATACTGCTGTCTTCCTGATATTAGAGATTCACCCTCAGCTATATCACTTTTAGAGAACCTAATAAATTTGATGTGAATGCCTGTGACAAAAAGGAATTTGGTCAGGTGCAAAGAAGGGTGGATAGGTTGTTTGATTGGTTTTCTTTTTTTTTTTCCCCTTACTTAACAGTCTTTTCATTTTTATTGATTTCAAATGGGAAAGAAGAAAATATTATAACAGTGTGCTCGGTTAAGTCAAAGTCACAATATTGGGTTCAGAAGTTTCTCCCCTATTTCATAATTTGGACTTCTATAAAAGTTCACTCAGAGGACATAACACATTCCCACCGTTCTAAAGAAATGGGAAGCGTTTGTGGGGAGATCAGTGCATGCCTGTGTGAAAAATCCTAATTCGTGTGTAGCCTTGAGATTTTTTCATGTTTGGATGTGAACTTGATTTTTTATCTCTCTGGACACAACAGTATTGGTGATGCTTAGAAAGGTACTTTCCTGGAAATTCCTACCAGGATGTGTAGATGTTGACATGGATGATTAATGCTCTTACCTTAGGCTTTCTATATACTCTAAATTCACTTCATTTTAGGGGTTTGCTGAAGGCTGGGTATTTTGAATGTCCTACACTTTTATTTTACAAAATTTAGCAGAAACCCATGTATGAATCTTAAAGTTCACCTTCAAATGGCTTCATGCAAATTTGTTAATGTCCTTTGGAGAAAGTCCTGTTAGAAGCATTTGTGAAACTCACTTGATTTCCGGTTTTGGGAGCTGGGGCTGCTGGGTAAGGCAGTTTGGCTCTGTGCTGTTCCTGCTTTGCTGTACTGCATGGCCCACCGTGTTTCATAGTCCAGGAGTCTGAACTCAATTAGCAACATGCTGCCAGCCAGACATAAGCCCATGGATAGGCATCCTAGTCATGGCAGATAAAAGCCCCAAACAATAGTTCAGTCCAATGTCATTCACTTTATATAAAAATAGAGTTTAAAGCCACTAACAGAACAACTCAGAATATTTAGTTGCAACAGTCAGAAGCTTTTCCATCCTTATTCAAGCGCAGGAGGATGGGAGACATCTAACCGCGTGGTAGCTAATGCTGTTACTGCCTCTCCTTCGCCTCTGCAATCTGTCCCTCAGCTGCCCGTGTGCCTAGGCCTCTTCTTATAACCTATGTACTCTAGGCCTTCCAGATCGTCTCTAAAACTTGCCTCAGAGACAAGATGGAAATGGTGTTTTTGTGGATGGCTCTTGTCTTCCAAACTGAGAAAGATCGGACAGGGAAATGTAGCGAGAGCTCTGGGCTCTCTGTTGTGTACTCTTATGCTGGCAAACCTGGGAAACGTGTCAGGCCATTCTGCTGAGATGTCCCCTACAGCAGGAAATCCAGGATGTTCATGCTGTCTGACATGGCTGACCCAAAATATTTTACACCAGCATGCCAGACTCCCTAAGCAAGCTGGCAACAGCAGTACACAAGGCACTGAAGCAGCAAGTTTTTAGGACTGGATCTGAAGAAAAAGCAACAAGAAAAGGAGGCCTGAACCAGGCTCTTGCCTTGTATGTGGAGGACAGGAGAGAGGACCTATCTGGCTTAAAGCTGTTTTGCACCTTAAATGCCCTGCTGTGAAACAGACCTTTCCTCTCCCAAACCTTGCTTTCTAAAAGCTTTCCAAACGTAGGGGAACAGCAGTGAAGCCCATTTAGAGGAACTCCTGCCAATGAGAACCCAAGGTCATAAAAAACCTAGCATGAGTAAGCATTTAGGCTTTTCTGGATCAGCTCCTACTGTCAGAGGGACAATGACTCTCACTGCTGTCACCAATGGACTAGCGTCACTTTGGGCTACTGCTTCATCATCTACCAGATCAGCTGGCATGACAGTGAGACTAAAGATCTTCTGGGGATCTTTCCTTACTTCCTAGAGTTTCATCCAGCATCTTGTGAAGGATCTTGCTCTGTCTCTGCCATTGCAGCAGAGCAAGAGTGCAATTCATCTTACTGACTGTAGCATTTCTACCCTGTCCTTGCCCTGTGATGGCACTGGGCCAGGGACTTCTGCATGGAGATGTGGATGTGTGTGTGGGTACTCAATGGAATCTGCGGTTGCAGAGAAAGAAAAACCTTTGAACACCCCTACCCGAAACACTTGCTGCTTTTTCCCATTCTCCTCCAGGACCTCCACTGAGTTTCTCAATGCATATCCCCATACCCCTCTTCACAGTGCACATTTGTAGCCCCACAGAGTTTTTTTGGGTTGTTCCTGTCCAAACTCTGTAAGAGTAACTGGCCTATTGCTTTGAATAGAAGAGATGCAAGAATCTAAATATTAAACAGTGAGTATTCCCAGGTCTGTGAAAATCAGGCATACATTCCCTTCTTTCTGAAGAACTGTTCTCAAATATTTGGCAATGTAATTTTTTTAGTGTTAAAAATCCCAACTCAAGCCTCTCATTAGCAACCAAAAAATAATCAGTGCAAGATACTGGAGATGTTCTGTGAAAACTGAAGTTTGGATGCAGAGAAAGATGGTGGGTAGGAATACAGAGCAACTGAAAGGACTGTGAGAAACGATGTATTTTTAATCTTTATGGGTAAAAGCCAATAAGTGAAGAAAGTAAAGTTGTTCCAATATGAAATATGGGAGAGCGTGTGGGAACTATGGTTTTAGGACCATATTGCATTGGGAACCATAAACCAAAAACTGAGCAAAACACTGCCAGATTTTCCTAACATAATCTTAGAGAATTCCATTAGCATCTACCAGGTGGCAGAACATAATGAAACTAGAACACAAGTTTTAAGGGAAAACAAGTAGGAACCAAATGGAGCAAAGCAGAAAAACCTCAGATTCATATGAACATTTGGAGACACAGGAAATTCCAATGGCTTGCAAGAAATAGTCGTGAAGATGTGAGAGCAAACAGGAGTCTATGCACTGTCGCACTGGAGAGGACTTCTTACTGTAACTGTTTAAGAGACTTTTCTGCCCAGAGCCTGGATTACTGTTTTCTAAGCAGGATCCTTGACCACATGTAGATGTGATACCTAAACCTGCAGTAAGGGATTTCAGAGAAACCTAGTCATATAAGTGGGCTGCTATGGCTAGTTGGCTAACTCAGTTGTAAAAATATATAAACATTATTAAATGGTGGTGTTTTTATTTATATCCAAAACAGGGCTGAACATAAGGGGTGGCATTCAACTAATTTTCACAGCAAACATATCCAAAGAAGCTAGACGCTAGAGTGTTTCCTTAGAGTTATAGAGAAGAAAATGTCTCTCTAGATATTGTGCACTGGAAGCACATGTTCCTCTCTATTAATGAGAAGGCTACATGAGACTTAAAATTTTGTCACACAGGACAAAAATCTGCCAAAATGATGCCAAATGCAAATATGGCTTGGTCTGCCTATGATGTATCTAGACTTCATGACAATTTCAAAAGGACTGTTATGTTTTGGAGTAGATTATAGGCAAATTACTGTGTGATTTGCTCCTAAAATTTTAAAGCAAGAGATGGTGAACAAGATACATGATAAGCACCTATATATGGAAAAATATAAAAGCTCTCAGCTAGATCTACATTATATTGGCTACAAATGAAAGCAGATATAGAAGAAAAACTCACAGAATGTGAGATATTAAAGGAAATAACATTTATCGAAGAAAATCGTCTGTGATGTTCCTCCAAGAAACATTAGATTCATGGCCTGGAATACTCATAGATTACTTCTTCTTTCCTGGAAAAAATATGTATTGGTTTTGGAATACTGTCTTTAATACGCCAAAATAGTCTGATTAGAAAATATGAGAGTTAAACGTGATTTCCAATAACAAGAACATTTGTTTACTAGAATAGCATACTGGTTGTGACAGTGAAAAAAGAGCACTGCCATTTGGTGGTCTGGAATTTATACATACAACAAACTCATCAGGATTTGAGGCATAATACTGCATATAGGTACAATGTAATGGGCTGGGAAAAATGATGTAAAATGATAGCAAGGATGATTCTAAAAACTGAAGAACTCAATTCAGATCCTCCTTTGGCATATCTGATTTATAGTCTTGAAGTCTAGACTGCCACCTGCTGAAACACTGTTCAACAGGAATCTTAGGCTTAATAGGACTCAATTGCTAAAACTTAACTTTCACCCTATTTCTTTCTTCTGACCCTTGGTGTTCTGTGTCCCATGGATAATATTGATAGAACTGTGGCTAAACTGGGGACTTTCTGCCCCTTGATTCCCCACATAACTGTTAATCTCCCCTCTGCTGATCGCTGTGATTTCAGCAGTTTCTTTCCCTGCGATTTGCCTGTTCATCCACTACCACTGGACTCACACTGCTGTCTTTAAGACATTAAATTAGTCAATACAGACTCAGCTTTTGCCCTGTTTTCATGGGACAATCTAGACGCAGCAGCTGACAAGCATGTTAGGGTCTTTATGGTTGCAAGGCCGTATGGACATAGGTGGTACATGTCCCCACAACATGGGCATAAGAAGCAAGGTGAAGATGTACCTTGTTACATTTTCCTGAGCACGGGGTGTTGATGAAAAAACATGACACCTGTGTAGTGTTTTCCATAGAAAGAGAAGGACATGAGAAGACTTGCAGGCTTCAGAAAAAAACCCAAGATCCAAACCAGAGGAGGCTGCAGAAAAATCAGTGGGTTGCGTAGCATCAATGGAGATTAAAATCCATTCAAGTGCTCTGGACATGGTTGGCATTTCAGATGCTAAAGAAGGATTGCTGAGATGTGGTTTGGTTAACTTGCCGTGTGTGTTTATCCTCCGGAAACAGTGCGGTAGGAGGATAGCTGACCCTTCCAAGATGGATTGTGGTTATGTCTTTTCACCCCAGAGTACGTCAGGAAGGAGCAGGAGCCTGACGTTGTGGGCTGTGTGTCCTTTGGGACTGCAGATCCTGTGCAGCAGTTGTACCTCTGAGGCACTTTTCTGGGATGCATTCATGCATTTCCTGAAACTGGGGTATCAGACCACATTCCCTGCTCACATTTACCCTAAGAATTATCCAGGGTGACATGTAATCTCCAGTCTCATCCTTCCACCTTTATTTTTACTTTTTTTTTTTTTTTTTCATCCTACATGAGCTCTTATTTTCATAGGTGAGCTCCTACGTTGAGCCATGGGGCTTGCAGTACGGGCTGTGGCACACGGAACGATCGAGCTCGCAGCATCCCATCCGTTAACGCCAACATTTGAGTTTTTTAGTGACCAAGGAAAACCCGTTTCACCTCTGAGATATTCCTTTTCCTGCACATCAAATAGGTGTGTGTCATCACGTGGGTATCTCTTACATTGACTTGGTTTCATGGGAAGGAGAGGAACGAGCTCTGTATCCCCTTGCTCCATGGAGCACCGGTACCCTCTAGTGGTAGAACCGCAGAAATCGTTAGGTAAAAGATGATTTCACTACAGACTTATCTTCTGTCTTCCTCTTGTACCAAAATCTGCACCTCATCTTTAACTGACAGTGCTGTTCTGTTGCATGATATCATAAATTCACACCTTTAATTTAAATAGCTGATGATGTAATTTCCTTGGACTGTTTTCAGTGCTTTTCACCTTTCATGAAATCATTTAAATGATACGTGTGAGCTGATGGGCGACCGAATTTCCACATGGTATAAAGAAATGGTTCTAATGGAAAGCATCACGTAGCAGTAGCTCAAGGCTTTAAATGGAGAATCAGTGATGGTTCTGCTGTAATGTGGCAGGTTGTAGGGGTTTTATAGCTAATTAAGGGAATTGTCTTGTGTTGGTTGAGTTCTGAACAGTTTGCCCATGGCGGTGCAGGGCAGCTGGATCGTGGTTCTTGGGAAGCCAGCGCGGTTTTCTAGTTGTAAGGTGGGGACAGCAAGGTATGGTGTGGCAAAGCAAGCTTGAGGGCATGGCAGGAACATTGCAGAATTGTTAAATTATGCCAAATGCCTGGGGCAGCAGGAGTGTGGTTATAGGTAGATGGCAAAAGACACATTCTGGACCCAAAGGCTGTTTTCTACCAATCACATAACCCTTGGTTTAGAGAATGGCTGGTGAGTGGGAGAAGTCAAAGAAATCCAGAATGGTTTAGCAGGAGCAAACACATTTATTTCTGTTCTAACTTTGCTCAAAAGGCTGATCTATAATTTTCCTGCATAGGAAACATCAGTCTCAACCACTAATGGTAGGAAAGCCACAACAAAGTAAACTGTTGCCTGTTCCTTACATGAAGGGTGCTAGTAGATGCTGTTTGGAGGAAATATCCCCCTCAAAGGCAGCACAAGCTATCTGGAGCTCACCTCTCTCATTTTACTCCAGCTGCAAAAATGTTTCAAGTGTTCCCCGTACATGAAGGAAACAAAGCCCCAAGACAGGCCAGAGGATGAGTCTCTGAGCTGAGCCCCTTTCCCTGTGGTCATTGATCCATGCTGCAGGCCGTGCAGAGATTTATTCAGCAAGAAATGAAATCACACTTTAGGTGTCAGATTGAAATTCAAAACAGGTAGTACAGACTCAACACAGTTTGAGTCTTAATAAGTTTTTTTCCCTCGATGATTTCAGTACCTAATGCCTACTTTTTTTTTTTTTTTTTTTTTTTTAAATGTACCCTAGCTATGAAAGCAAGGGATACAGAGCCTTTATGGAGACATCTTTCCAATTTATTCACTAAGCTCTGAAATATTTCCATGGCCACCTGCCCCTCTGTTCCTGTGGCTCCTGTATGGGAGCACATTAAAATGCCCATGATCTAGGTACATGAAGTACCAGAATATGATCTTCCCCTACTCTGCTTCACAGTAATCACTTATGAGACTCCTTTGATTTTTCTTTCCTCTTTATGTATAAAAGACTTTGAATAGCTTGAACCTGGGAATAGTTTTACAAAGCAGATCAATGTGACTTTAGATTGAACTGAATTGGATTTACCAGCAGTGGGAGTTAAATTTTCTGTCAAATCTCTGTGTTCTGGAGCCTCACAGACAGGCAATAGCACAGGGGCAGTGATTTATCATGCACTATGTTTACTGGAGAGCAGAACTGAACCCTTCCTATTGTTTCTCTTTTAATCCTTTTCATCTTTTCATCTGCATAGAAATGAGTGCAAAAAGAATAAAAAGAAATGCAGTGCAGTTCTCAAGGGAGGGTTTGTCCTGGTGCTGTATTATATTGAGGCGTTTACTGTTTCTCAGGTCTCAGGATGTGCCAAATAGATTAATTCCACTATACCTGCAGTGCCATTTTGTGAAAGACAAGGCACATCAGCTTGGAATAGATCACCTGATCATTACAGTCCCCTGCCATACAATATAATCCCTTCTCAAAATGCAGCTTCATCCATTTCATTCCAGAAGAATGCGGTTAATTAATGCATATCTGTCCCAGGACCATTCTGATTCAGGATCTTGACATGATTTCTTGACTGCCAAGACCCCCTTGTCCAGGTTGAGAGAGCTTGATCTTCATGAGCACCCACCTCACTGCTCACAAAGTAGCATTCCCTGAAGGTCTCTACCCAGGATTTTAAAGGCAATATCTCCAATGCAAATACAAAGAGCAGTAACAATGTTGTGGATTTTCCTTTTATTTAATTCCAGGTTTCTGATTGTCTTGGGGTGTTTGATCTTAGCTGTCCTGACAACTTTCAAGGAGTATGAAACTGTTTCAGGAGACTGGCTCCTCTTGCTGGTAAGTAGACTGGCCACTGCATCACCCCGGTAATGTCCTTGAATTGAAATCAGTCCCATCAGCAGTGATGGAAACTTACTCCCAGCTCTGCATGCAGTAATATTTCTTCTCTTGGTCCTGGAGCAGTGACCGTATACTTACGTATTGGAGAGTTCCTGGTCCACTGTAAGCACTGACTGAGTAAAAAGAAAGTAAGGAGAGAGGAAAAATATTATCCCAAGACTTTTAAATAATGGCTTTTCAGAATTTGCCTAACAGTTCTCCCATCAAAGTATCAATAATTTTCCTATTGACTACAACAGACCTGAGCACGTTTGAAAACTCATTTTTTTGGATCTTCCAACAATTTTGATTCATTCTATAGTACTCTACCAATCCCAGCATTTTTTTCAGGGGAGGTCATCATAATTGGATTCATGCTTGTGCCCAATAGCAGCATAACTGAAATTGTTTCAAGCAGTGCCTCTGATGACTATCCATGAGAGAAAAAACATTTGCAGCAAATATATTCCTTTCTCTGTGTTTCTAGCATGCTTGTTTTATAAATGCTGGAGTTTATGCTCAAGACTGTGTCTCTGTAGGCCTCCCATTTAGCAGAAGAAGATAAATATAAAATAAAAAAAAAATAAATACTCACTAATTATGAACATGTGTTAATCATATTATGAAAATTACCTTAACAAAGAACTTCATCTACTCCCATAGTTATCATGAAATAGAGAACATGATGTCTCAATTAGCCTGGCCTTGTAGAAAAGCATTCCTAGAGAAACTGCACAGCAAGAGTAGTTCCAGGATCTCAATTTCCATTTCCCCTTGTACCCTCAGAGACATGTAGATCCGACCAAGAACTAAATGCCAAGAGGTATGAAAGGTGAATTCCCCTTGCATGTTCCTTCTCAGAAAGCATCTGTATGAAAACACCCTCATTCCCTAGGGAATGTGAAACTCTCTTTTGGTCCCTGTAACCCTGCTCAGACCCATCTGTTCACATTTGAAAAAAGACTGAGATTATTTTTCCTTCTCCTGTGCCTGCTTTTATGTGGCTTTTGGTGTTTTTCAGAAGTGCCTAGCAGCTGTGGGTATGAGCATCAGGAAAAATCCACCTTATCATTTTTTCCCAGAGAGGAAAAGTATCTGTGCCCCATGCTGCCCTTGGCCCATCTCTGCTGAGTACCTTGGAAAAGCTCTCACCTCCCCATAAACCTCCCAGTGCTTAGAAAGCTTTTAAGTGCAGTGGAAATCCCATTCTGTACACCAGAAATTTAAGGGGATAATATATGACTTAATTTTGTCTTATATATACCTTTATCACTGCCTTAACTCTGACCATCTGAATATACTGCATCATGTCCTTGTGTCTCTAGGTATGGCCGCATGAACGAGCTGCTATGTGTAACCCGGGTGTGGGTGTACAGTGTACTGGGGACTTTGCAGTCACCACTCATATGTCTTCTAATTTAGTGTGAAATAGGAGGTCATTTGGTGAAGTAATTGCCCTTCCATCAAGGCAACTTAAGCACTTCACAAATACATAACAGCAGAGGCACATCCTTTCTGCAGAGTACTTAGCAGACTGCAAAGCTATGTCCCACTTTTCCTTGCCTCTTTCATTAAGCTGTATTCACCTCCCCACTTTTGTCCTCTCTCACACACATACCCCAACACTTGCACCTCATCTGTTTCTTTCAGCTATATCCTGGTGTCCAGAATTACTCCAAAACGATACGAATCTAACAATGTAGTTTGTGTCTTTGATACAGGAAACTTTCGCCATTTTCATCTTTGGAGCAGAGTTTGCCTTAAGAATCTGGGCTGCTGGATGTTGCTGTCGCTACAAAGGATGGAGGGGAAGACTCAAATTTGCCCGGAAGCCTTTGTGTATGCTGGGTAGGCACATGTTCTGTACTACTCTTTTCCCTGTTATGTCCTTTTCCTTCTGAACCAGCTGGAAGGATGTCCAAGAACCAGTGAATGGCAGTGCAAAGAGCACTGAAATCAGATCTGCCCTTTGTACTATGAACTGTGTTCTGCTTGGAGTAGTAACTTGAAGTACTCAGCAATGATTCATTTGAGAGACACCTGAGTGACTGGTCAGTGAGAAAAAAAATGGGTCCTTCTACTCTTCAAACACATTTTCTTTATCCTGAGTCCCACTGCATTTTTCTTAAGCTCATCCCAAAATACACCCAGTCTGACTTCGGTTTCAAACCCCTTCAGATGCCAACCATCTACCATCTCCCTCAGCCCTCCTTCATATTCAAATGTTATATTTTACCTTTGCAGTGTTGGTCTGCACTTGCAAACAAGTATCTTTGTGATTTCACCCATGTTATCTTTCAGACTTGGAAGGCACTGACTTCAGCTATCATAAAACTACTCATTATTCATGTTGGAATCCCCTCCTAAAACACCCCATTATGTCCAAACACCAACCAGCCAACATCTGGGAGCTCACTCTGCCCTGAGCACCTGTCATGCGTATTGGTTCACTGTTTCCAGTATTCCCTCATTTATTTTCATAATCTTCAGGTCAAGCACTAGCTTTTTGTTCTTTCTTTGTACAGCACACAGCACTCTGGGGAGCCGTGGTGCTGCAGTTGTATGAATACATGCTACCCTCTTCCCTCTCCCTCCTTTAATTCATTTTATGGGTCTGAATGGTAGACAAAATTGGAACAAATATTTTTTGTGCATCTGTGCTATCTTCAATTTAGTACTGCTCCTTTGGGTGCTACTGTTATATAAATACTTCTGATACTTCTAATAGCATTGTGAAGGTAGCAGAGCGCAGTGCGAGCAAGTGGGATTGATACTGTCTCATGCCTTCTCAATAAAAGTGTCATCTCACTTCTGAGAATGAATCTTCATTGATATCTGGGTAAAGAATAGAAAAGATCCCACTGGATTGGTTCATATCACTGGCACAAGTTTGTTTTGAGAATGATTGAAAGTTAATAAATCTGAAACCAATCTGGTGCCACTCTTTTTGATTGGAAATCTAATGTGATGACAATTTAAAGACTGAGTGCCTGGAGGATGTTTGAAACCCTCTGGTATCACATTTTACTTGTGTATGTATAGGATCAAACAGTAGGGGGGAAAAAGAAAAAGAAAGTAAAAGGAAAAAAAAAACCCCAAACAAAAACCCAAGAAGCAGCAGCAATGTGATTTGCATTTCAATCCTCTTCAGCTCGTCAGCAAATTGGCACTGTGAGTGCTTACAGAAAATAATACTGGCTTTAAGATTTTAGTGGGAAAACTCAGCCAAAAGAAAAACATACTAGATGCACCATCAAAACCTGCATTTCTTATCTTCTGACCTATATGTCTGCCTTCACAATGGTCTTCCTGTGGGACATGATGGATTTCGGGTTGCTTTTCTGTCAGCACTAGGAGACTGTTTCTGTGCATCCCTAAGCTAGCTCAGTGTCTCAAGTCCAGTGCATTGATCTGTACACAGATTACGAGTCTCTCCAGTGGGTTCTGTGCACGATGCCGACTGCGTGGCAGGTGCAATATCTGTTTAATTGGCAAGAGAATGCGTTTTCAGGCAGCTTTAAAATTTGCCCAGGGAAATTTGCAGCACAACCAGATAGGATTAAGCAGCAGGTGATGGGGCCACTTTTGTTGGCAGGCTTTTGTTCTTTTCACCTTGCAGATATCTTTGTGCTGATTGCTTCGGTGCCAGTGGTTGCTGTTGGGAATCAGGGCAATGTTCTGGCCACTTCTCTCAGAAGCCTCCGCTTCCTTCAGATCCTACGGATGCTCCGAATGGACAGGCGGGGTGGTACATGGAAACTTTTGGGATCAGCCATTTGTGCACATAGCAAAGTAAGTGAGGAGCTTGCACAGCTCAGCTGGGGTTTGTGGGAGAGATGTTGAATGGAAAGAGAGGGGATGCACAGGTACAGCAATGCCTTGGGATTATGGCTAGCAGTTCAAGCAATCATTTTGTCCTTTCAGCTTTATTCCTTCTTCCATTCTCTGGACCATATCTACCCCTTGTTTTACCCTTCTCGACTCCACAGTGGTACTGAGAAGTGATAAGCGTGTTCATTACCATGCTCATTACAACAGGAATTTTGCCTTTACATTACCTGAGAGCAGGGACATCCCTTTAACAGTGAAGTATGTTGAATCTTTGATAGAAATGCCTCTGTATTTGCAACATGTTCATAGTGGCTTCTCAAACTTGTCTGTTCAACAGTTGGAGCAGGACTCCAGAGGGAAGGAAAGAGGCTGGTTAGCAGAAATGTCGTTTCAGAGGGAGCTACTGGTATAATTTGTCTTTGGAAGCATGGATCTGGCAATACAAAGGTGCTCACAGCATGAACCCAGACAGGCAAAATTTCTGAAATAATCTTTGCTCAGTCTAACTTGGTGCTATAGTCAGACACATCCTGTCTCTCACACCAGACAGATGCATTGTGTTCTTGCATTTTAACCAAACATTATTACAAGTTAAAAACTATCTGCATAAAAATCGTCTGGATGAGATTTCTCATCTGCACAGGGTGTAGAAAAATTATATATACTTTGTGCTACATACTGATTTTTCTTATTCATGAATGACATTCCTGACATTTTGGGGATTTTTGAAAGTTAGAATGCCAGCTGGCACAGCATAATTAGACTTTGCTTCTTTGTAGTGGCTGATAGGGATACCCACCCTGTTTCATTTTATGCCAACTTCTGTTTCTTCCCCATATAAACTTGCTACAAGGCAGGTGGCACATAAACACTTATGTCAAAAATGTTTCTCAGGAAACTGAGATCCTGGAAGAAGTCTGTGTGCCACAGACATTGTTTAGAATTTTTTTAAGGCTTCATTGTGTGGGATTTAATTCAAATGTTCCATGTTTGATTCCCAAACACTACCTTTTGGACCTCAGCTGGCTGTGGGGTATCAGAAAGGGTTGCAAGAACTTTGCTTTACTGGCAACACTAAAGAAACAATTTTGATAAGAAGGTTAGCCAACAAATTTCCTTCTGTGGTTGCACACCAGAAATCAGCCAAGAAAATTGACTTATCTCAAGACTCAATTATGAATCAATTATGAAATTCTCAGCTGCATTGAAAATGGAATCTTGATTTTTTTACCCACTTGTGAAAACCTCCAACAAAAAAGTTTCTGCTTTGTTTTAGACATTGCTGGGAGTTGAACTGGGGTTCCTGCATCTCCCACCTCAGTGAGATTAGCCACACACTCCACTGTAGTCACTTGAAAAGAGGGAAGCTCAGGTTTGTTTTCACACAGATTATTTTCAAGGGATGTTCTTACTGCATCAATGTATGATGAAATCGTACCTCAGAACCTGCTTTGATATCCCTAAAGAGCAGAAACTGCATCCTGCAGCCCTGGATCTATGGAGGTAGAGAGAGGACACAGCTGTTGATTGGCCTGCCAAGACTGACCAAGCCTAGACACAGCAGGCATGGGATGTGTCAAGGTCAGGGATAGAGCCCAGCAGTACCCCATGTCATGTGTGCAGCCAAGTCCTTAACCCAGCTTTATGCAGCACTACAGCTGCAGATTGCCCCAAGCTGTTTCCAAGGAACATGCCGTGTAAGGGCTACTTCTTGTAAATCTCTGCATTATTTCCCAGTAAGTGCTGAGGTGGGCTGGTCATGGACTGTGACCAAGCCAGCAGCGACAGCTCTGCTGTTATCCTCAGTGCTTCTTTCTTCTCCTGGCGTTTACTCTGCCAAACACTGGGTGTTGAGACTCTTTTCAGCCACTCCATTGTCCATCTGTTTCTTTTGCAGGAGCTCATCACTGCTTGGTACATCGGGTTCCTAACACTCATCCTATCCTCATTTCTTGTTTATCTGGTTGAAAAAGATGTTCCTGAAAAGGATGCGAATGGTGTGGAGATGAAGGAAGAGTTTGAAACCTATGCAGATGCACTGTGGTGGGGGCTGGTAAGTGACTCCAAAAATACCTTATCCTCTTCTTAAAAACTTTATATCCAAGAGAAAAAGTATTGATGTTAAGGTTTACAGTATAAGTACTATTGCTAAATTTGGGTGAGGAGGAGGATGTTACTGGTATAACATTAACAAAGTAGGGATGCCCCTACAACCAATTAACAGAACTTATATCCCTGTTGATTTTCAGTCAAAGGTCCTTAGGTGCTTAAACCCCTTTCAGAAACCAGTATCTGTTCTCAGCTTCTTGGAAACCTCTCTGTTAGAGGAGTGTTTCTTTGGATATAACTGCAGAGCCTATACCTAGCCCTCATGACAGTAGTATCCTGCCTGTGATAGCTACATCCCTCAGAAAATGGCAAATCCAGAGCTGGACAAACTGGGAGTTGCTGTTGACTCTCTTAAGGGAGAATAGGCCTTGCAGAGGGATCTAGATAGATTGGAGCATTGGCCAATGATTAATGGGATGAAATTTAACAAGTCCAAGAAGCCTCTGGAAAGGATAACTCAACATTTCTTTGTGTGTTCTATGCATTCCCCAAGAATCACTCAGGGAGTGCCATTGCTGGTAGGATACTGAGACAGGTGGATATATGATACATCTGGTCTTGTCTTTTCTAATGAAGAATATTGGTTTGTGCCACTGCTCATTTGATCACAAAATATTCCTGCCACCTGATAGGCAAAATCCATATTGCTTTGCTACCAGTAGTTAGGGGAGTCTATATCAAACTGTGAATAAAATTCAGTATTTTTTATTAACTGCAATTCACTCATAAAAGGCAAGATCCCTCCCCACTATTATTAATCAAAAGGTGCCAAAGTGTTGCATAGAACATCTGGATATTTTCACACCCTTACATATCCAGGACCTTTAGGTAGAGTCTCACTGATGAGAAAAGGTACACAGCTGGTAATTAGCAATTGTGCAGGATAGGACTAAGTTTGCACAGTCATCTTTGGTTTACAGAGATTGAGACTTCAGGGAGAGGTAGCCCTGATTGTTTGTTGAAACTCTGCAAGCTGTAAATTGGCAAGTCCCATTCCTAACTGTGCACTGATGGTGGCCAGGAGACTCACTCTGCGTGCAATGTCACATGGAGTTCCCTTTCAGCAAGTTCATCCTGGAGAGGCAGCTGCTTTAAGACTAAGTCCATTCTTCCTGGTGCAATGCTTCTGGAATATGATGCTGGTAAAAAAAATTGGTTCACCCATTGTCAAGGTCTTATTCTAAGAAACTGTGCATGAGCACCCATAGAGCTAAATGAGTTATGCAGGTTTCATGGTGATGTTTAAAGGAGAGCTGTTGGCTTTGGTTTTCTTATGGGAAGTCTGGTCATTCTGCCCACAGATCACCCTCGCTACGATTGGGTATGGTGACAAGACCCCCAAAACATGGGAGGGACGACTGATTGCAGCTACATTCTCTCTCATTGGAGTGTCTTTCTTTGCTCTTCCTGCAGTAAGTACTTTCCTTTTCCATTAGGCACAGCCCAGCACTGTGCACTTGCAAAAAGAAGGTGCAAAACTGCCAGTGGAATCCAAATCACTTCTTAAGTGATTCAGACACTCGAGCTGGTTTATATCAGTAGATCAAACTCCTTTCTTCCCAACTTTGCATAGAGCTTGTTGGAAATAATAAGTCATTCTGATACTCCTCGAACCAAGTGTTGGCATTTTCTGAGACAGTGCTCATCGACAACAGGACAAAATTAATCCAGCAAATGAACAGTCTAGGAAATCACTGGGCAGTTCATGAGCCTGTATCCTGGCCTGGGTTAGTTACTGGTATTGACAAAGCCGTACAACATGTATTTTTAAAGGATTTAGAGCCCATTTTTTTAATAATTAGGGTCGGGCCTATCTTACACACCTCTAAACACCTGCAAACTAGAAATCTGCATCTGAGTGATCATCACAGATCAGTGGTCATCCCTTAAAACCAGTGCAGCTTTTCAGAGCATTTCATCTCACCTGTTTACCTTCCTTCCTAGAGGAGATCTATGAAACCACTACAGAAGTGCGGGTTTTATTCACTGAGAGTAAAGGGAATTTAGATAGCAGGTGACAATACAGGTTTTTTAATGTATCCAGGTGAATCCTACCCTGGCTGCATAAGAAACTATTTCTAAAATGCTTTTGAAAGTATATTTGTTCTCCTGTGCCAAATATTTTCTTTGTTTGCAAAGTCCTCAAGTCAGAATGAGACAAGATCGGGTGACATGGGCTGAATAGCAACAGAAGGCATCCCAAGTCCAGATTTTGGGACATTTTTCCTTTGATCATCACAGAGGATGAGGAGTCCCACACACCCAAGTCCAGAAAATGGTTAGCATAGCTTTTTTGTCAGACAAAGAGTTTTACTCTACCCTGCGTGGAAGGTAATATACCACCTGGGCACCTCCAGCTTGGAAAGGCAGTAGACATTCAAGAAGCCTGTTGAGGACCTTGAAATGATTTGTTGTGGCCTCTGGCGCTTGAGAGGACCACAACAAACTCATGTGTCATGAGCAGAGCAGTGGGAAAGGCATGCTGTATTGCATGGAAATCCCACGTAGCCATCTCCATCTCCACTCACAGGCCTGTTTCCTCTCATCATTAATCAATGTTTTCTGAGAAAGAACTGTCTAAAATCTTGCATCACTCTGTGCTTTCAGGGCATTTTGGGGTCAGGACTGGCACTGAAGGTCCAGGAGCAGCATCGTCAAAAACATTTTGAGAAAAGAAGAAAGCCAGCAGCTGAACTCATTCAGGTTTGCAGCCACTTCTTCCTTCCTTGAAAAAGTGTATGAAGACTGCTCCATGATGTTAACAAAGGCCTCTGTTCTCCCCTGCCCAAATTCTCTTTTCCCATTGCAGGAAGTGAGTAGCTGTGCTTGTAAAGGAGACAGCTTTTTCACATTGGGCTAGATAATGGTTCTTGCAGTTTTTAAGGAATCTTTCAATTCCCAGAATATCTTTTGGAAGAAAGGTGTCTTTAAAAGAAAAGCTCTCATCTGCTAGCTTCTGGAAACCAACAAAGTTCTGCAGCAGTGCCACAAAATCACAGAAAACAAGCTGTTCAAAACATTTTCTTCCCAAAATCCAGGTTTTTTTCAGTTTCCTTGAGAGAGTGCTTTTATGTGCAAACAAAGTTATGTTGTTACTGATGTGAAAACAGCAATAGAAGTAACACAATAGTCTCTTTCAATCAAGGCAAACAATGTAAATAGTATGTGTGGGTTTGTAAAAACTGTAACCTGTCCTGGATCTTTTGTTATGTCACTGAATGATCAGAGGATTCAACGGGAAGAGACTCCTTAGCTCACTTGTGGCCTTTGTTATGAATTCAGAAAATCAAGCTTAAAATAGCTAGTCTGGAGGCTGACAAATGCGACAGGAGTTACTCCTAGTAGGTGTGGAGTGTACCCTGATGGCGAGGAAGTAAATGTCACCATTTCCACAGAGGGAGAAAGTTTCCATGATATCAGATGGAAGTGTTGGTGCTCAGGACTGCTCAGGATTAAACCAGTCCTCAGGAGAAACAGGCTGAGCGGCATATTGTGCCGTTGTCACTAAATACACTCCGTAGCAAACAGCAAGGGCTGCAGGGATGAGTGGTGAATTGAAAGATGCTTTTAAATTAAAGCATCTCCACTTAGCAGGTAACTAATTTAGCTACAGGATTTTTTAGGTATGTGCTTAGAGAATTTTGATTGGCCCTAAATGCTGAAATAGAAAATTGCTCAGCAAAATTTCCTCTGATGGTACATTAGATAGTAAATGAGCTTAAGCACAAATCAGTATTCAGCAGTGCTTGAAGGTCTTTTTGAAATACCAGACAGGAGAATAAAACAAGTTTAGTCAAATGTAATGCCTTAGTGATGTTGGTGGTTCTCTCTCATGTCACAGAATCATAGAATCATTAGGTTGGGAAAGACCTTTAAGAGCATCAAGTCCAACCATTAACCTAACACTGCCAAATCCACCACTAAACCATGTCCCTAAACACCAGATACACACGTCACTTAAATACCTTCAGGGATGGTGACTCAACCACTTCCCTGGGCAGCCCATTCCAGTGTTTGACAACCCTTTTGGTGAAGAAATTTTTCCTAATATTCAATCTAACAGCCCTCACAGCTCCAATGTCAATAATTTCACTCTATAGTGACACTCACTTGGTATGGTTGATTAGTAAGTAATTTCCAGATAGTCATTCAGGTGCATCGTTAGGTTATCTGAAATGATCTGGCTGCTGTCAGCCTGGGGAATAGCTTTACCTAACACTAATTATTTCCTCTCCCTTGTAATTCAGGCTGCCTGGAGATACTATGCTACTAACCCCAACAGGATTGATCTAGTTGCTACCTGGAGGTTTTATGAATCAATTGTGTCATTTCCATTTTTCAGGTAAGTGCGTTCTGCACCTTCCATCATCATTTTCTGTGAAGCATAAGTCAAGACAGGAAACAAAGACTTTATATATGTCAATAAGGCTTTTGTAGGTAATAGAGTTGCCAGTTAACTTCCTGGCTGAGACTGAAAAACATGCTTTTTCGGCTTCTGGATCCATTTCTTTTCCCTTCCCCTCGTGGGATATATTAGGGGAATGTATAGCTCCATCAGTGGCTTTCATGTTTGCATTAAACAGAGAGAAGGCTGCCTCACTGTCAGTTTCCCTTTGTAAGACTGAAGTTTATTGCCCCGGAAATCTCAATTTCTCCTTCAGTAATTTTGATCCTGATAAAGTTTTAGTCATGGATTTCACAGGTGCCTGTACTTCTCACATCCTCTATGATGCAGTTGTGTATTTTGAGATATGGGCAATGCAGAAAATTCTTACTTTTCCCTCCTGGACTCAAATGGCCTGAGACTTGTGCTGTTCAAAGAGGTGGCCGTGGCATACGAATGTAATTAACGTTTGTTAAATGCTTGTCTTTTGGCAGTACATGTTGCTCAAGGGGTTCATTCAGTGGAGGACAGCCAAAGCATGTTCAAAACTGTCTCCCACTGAAACTAACTGAGAATTCACAAGAAAACATTTTGGGGAAATTGAGGTCATGGTTATATTTTAATCAACACTTCTGAGTTCAGTGGAAAGCATTCCATACATACAGACATTCAGATTTAATGGACACTCATATATTTATGGATATGAGTGTCTGATCCTCACTTTTGTGCCTGTCAAACAGGCACTTTCTTCACCTTGAGTTCTTAGCATTTTAAAATGTTGGCCCTATGAAAGCCAAGACTTTTAGCTACAGACTATAAACTGCTAATAATGGTCATTACTTATCCAAGTTTAGGCTTTCAACTTTCATTCTGGGCTGGCTTTTATGCCTCACTCGGAAAAAAAGTTTCCTTAAACTACTGCTCAGCTCAGAGATCTCCACATGTAAGTTGTGCTCACTCTGCTAATACTGTAGCTCCAGCTGTTGCTCAGAATTGACTTGAAGAAACATTTCAGGCTCCTGCCTCACAAAGGACAAATTACACATACTAACTTTTTGTTTTAGTCACAACATGTTTTTTTGGGATTGATTTCACATCTATCAGAAAGGAAATCTCTAAGAAAAAACACCACAAGTATTTAATTAAGGCTCAGTACATTTCTGTCCTTTTCTTTATCCCTTCTCACTCTCTATCTATGCACACATCCATTATTTCTAGTCATTTCTAGGGGGTTTCTTGACCTCAAGCTTTGTTCAGTGAATAGTTCTCAGGCTCTCCTGGAGTCTAGACTCATTACTGTGACTTCAAGCTTGTTCACTGTATGTAGGTTCTTCTGTGATTCAAATAAGACCTGAAATTTAATAGGTGTTTTGCAAATAAGGTCCTGGGAGAGAGGGCAAGGGTGTTTACTTCTCACCGAAGACTGGATTGCCAGTCTAAGCAGCACAGATTAATTTCAGGAACCTGTAACGCTTTCTTTGGTTTATGGCTAGTTGAAAATGTAGCTTTTATTCTGCTGTCAGTTATGGTCACAGAACAAGAGAGGTATAAATCATTAGCAAGAAATTAGCAGTTTCTGATTTTAAAAATCTGCTGAATTTATTATGTAATTCATCTCTCCTTGCTTTCTTGCAATGCTTCCTTTCTTCTATAAAAGGAAAGAGCAATTGGATGGTACTGCCAGGTACGTAGCTGCCATTATTGTAGCCTTGTTTTAATATGGTTATTGGAGGATGCAGGTTAAATGGTTCCTTGTCGATTCATGAGCTGTTAACCAAAACATGCTACTAACATCACAGGTAGTCACTAAAAATTATTAACCAATCCATTTCCTAATTGCTTGCATATTCCCCAGTTTAACAACATAGCTAAAATGCTTATTGTACAAATGCAGTGTTGCTTGCTGATTGTCTGTAAACAGCTTTATTGTTCGTTATGATTAATCATGGTCTAGATTTCTCCTGATCCATGCCATAGGATTTAGGATCCTGGTTGTCCTGGGGTGAATTCAAAGTTCTGTTTCATGCTATTGCTCAACAGTCCTGCACAGCAATGTTGTGGTGTAAGGGATCAAGTCTGTGTCAATTCATCCTGTGCAAAGATTTCTTCATAAGAAAGAAGGGTGGCTACTATTGATAAGCAGGATAGTCAGTCTCTCTGGCAGTATTATGAAAGCTACAGTAGGTTTGAGACCTTGGTCCTAACCCTGCTGAAACAGATGGGAATGCTCCCAGTCCCTCTGGGGAATTTACAAGCAAAGAAAATGAAGGAATCATGGATCCTAATACTGATCAGTCGCTGAAGACTACAGCAGAGCAGTCATTGTCAGTCAGTCTGCACGGTCTCAAATGGAAATGCTATGTTTATAACCCTCTCCAGCTAATTTGCAGATTCAAAAACACATAAGATAATTGAACTTCTTAGGTCAAAAATGTGAAATAGTTAATGCTAAACTGCTATCAATGGATCACCTACAATGAAAGTCAATAGAAATTAAAAGATAAATAGTTCCACAGACTTGTGCTGAAGCTA
This sequence comes from Eurypyga helias, assembly GCF_000690775.1. Lineage (NCBI taxonomy): Eukaryota > Metazoa > Chordata > Aves > Eurypygiformes > Eurypygidae > Eurypyga > Eurypyga helias. The sequence goes on along the minus strand of NW_010223777.1, from coordinate 18,688 downwards.
CTTCCATTTGCATCCCCATTTACAGCGCAGAGAAAAAGAGCAAGAACTGTAGCAAAATTTGAAAAATATTTGTCAGAGAACAGGCCTGGGTTCCAGTCTCTCTCCTGATGATCAGTTCTCTTTTTTTTTTTTTTTTTTTTTATATGTTTCATGCAACACATGACAGCTGCTTTAAAGGAAGCTATGAAGAAAGATAGAAAAAACCCTATCACAAGTTTTTGTACAATATAGGCAAGTGCTGTACTACTGTATTATTGGGAAAAATTACTTCCTGCCATCATAAGCTAACTCCTCTTCTTCAAAGACTGCCTGGTTGGGAGTACCTAGTTTGTGAACACTCGTGAACCTTAAGTACTGAACATCCATGGCACTGCCCAAGCTGAACAGTCATAAGGAAGCTCAGCTGCGTTAACATAGATGTCTGGAGATTTTAGCCATCTCCAGGGTAGGTAACAGCTGATTTTTGGCATTTAATATGTAGGAGACAGCTTAGGAGCTGAAATCCTTTTGAGTATGTTACTCCATTCCTTGAGCCAAAACATATTCTGACTCAGATGCAGTAGCAGATTAAAATTAGGGAAGTGAATGATTGCTGCAGTTTTCTGTCAGTCACAGCCACTCTAGAGAAGCTTCTGCACCTGCAGTGACAGAGCAGTTTGTGGAGTAGCTTCTGAGTTACTGTATCCTTCAGGCCAGTAAAAGAAGTCATTTTATGTTGAAGCACTGGATTAAAAAATGAGAAGTATTACTCACAGCCCACAATCTTTAAAACTGTAATTGCAAGGCCCCTCATTCTAGCTGTATATATCTTGCTTTTACATTGTTACACACGTAATAACCTTCAAAAAAATCATCGGTAAAGCTGCATTGGAACCTTCCTGTTAGCAGGTATGTGTTTATGGGAATAAGCATTCAATAAGAGGGATTAGAAATCCTTCAGGTGAACAGAAAAATGATGGTACTTGTGAGAGCATCCACTGACTTCAGTAGACATGGGACTGAGCCATAAAATATGGTTGTTTTGACAGTCCCACCTCCCATCTCTCATAAAATTCTTATTTACAGGCCAGATAATAATAATTAAAAAAAAAATCCTCTTCCTCCTACAGTGATATAGTGATTAGTGATTTAGTATAACTTGTACTCCACTGCAGTTTGTGTTTAATGCTGTATTGAAATAAATAAGCAATAAGGGAATGCAGTCCTAGCGGAGACAACAGCCCATAAGTGCACTCAGTCTCCAGGTTCTTGCATCAGTTAAGTGCTTAATAGGAAAGCTGTAATAATAAACTGCATTGTCTGAACAGTTGTTGATAACGGAGAGAGAAGAATTGGGCCAAAGCTTTCGCAGAAGAGTCAGAAAATGTAACTGGTTAACAAACTAAAAATGAGGCCTGGCTGTGTGAAAACTTGAGGCTGGGTAGCGTTTTAAGTGGCAGGGTTTCTATTCTATGGTGCAAAAGCTCTTTAGGAACTCCAATAGTAGTAGTTGCACTCTGTGACAGATCCTTCTAGGATGTCTCCTTGGAAGCAGGAGCTGGCATCATGATGAAGTCTCAGCTAGATGGAGCTCCTTGTTCTTAGACCATTTGGGAAAAACACACAGAAGACAACAGAGTTTAAAAGTCCATCTCAGAAGTTGGATCCCAAAGCAAGGCAGCAGGGAAGAACTTGTGATAGAAGAAAGCTGATTAAAGTTTGGCAGCAGCCCAAGGCTTTATTGAAGCTCCCTTTCCGCTGCAACTGAGATGTGAGACATGGTGAAGAGCACGTAGGACTACCCTTGAACTAGACAGTAGGCTGGGTGCTGTAGGCAGCAAAGGGAAGTGGTACATAATGGTCTGTTAAGAATAGCATTCTCCCTACATACCCTGTATAGTCCCCCAAACCAAGAGAAACTGGGGCTGTGCCATTCATTGCTCCCTAGTAGGGAGTTCACTGACTTTATACCAGAGATGCCAATAGCTTTTTCTTCCTTAATCAATGCCTTAAACTACCAGCACATGAAATCTCAGATAACAATTGCCCTTCTGCATGTATTGCAAGGCCTTTTCGTCTGTTTAGCTCCCAAGAGGAAGATTTATGAGACAGATCTATTAATGTCCAGTTCTGCTGGAGTGCAGCAAATAGTTCAGCAAATGTTTGGCTGCTTGACCTACATTTCCCAGCCTTTAGGATGGACCTTTGCTTGACAGACATATTGTTTATTTTTCTATCCGTGTTTGAGGAAGTTTTCTGGGGCCTGTTTATTCAGTACTGTTGTTAGCAGTGGTTCCATTGATTTCAACTAGTGTAAGAGTTTTGAATCACTTGTATGTACAGGCACTTCAGCGAACGTTTCTGAACTTTCTTCTAGGGTCTTCCTCCTAATCAGCATTTTCCAGCTGTAGAAGCAGACATCGAGAGATCCTGTTCATTCCTAGATCTCTTATTAAGGGATTGCAGAAAAGTTATTTATCCCTGTTTCCTTAGCTCTACAAGATAAATAATATTACTCTACCATTAGAAAGTTAGTTTGATTGAAGTGGCAGAATTGGTACTAGTCTTCCCTATTATGTGAGTATGAAAGAACGCATATAATGTGGTGCATTATTGTATTGCCAGTAGTAACAGTGTAATGAAACTAAAATCATACTTTGCAAGGTGGAAAATTTCACTGTCAGCATTTCTTCTTAATGCATCTGCCCAAAACAGGAAGATGGAAAAAGCCACTCTGATCTGCAGACTACATTAACTACAAATGAAAGGCTGTTCCCATTCTTTTTCATAGAGCTTTTCATGGGTAATCATTAACGTCTCATCTTAATAACTTTTCTTCACTTTACAGTAATATCATGTTTAGTAGGGAGTCATTCTTTGGATCAAGCCTCACAAGAAAACTTAGGTATATACATTCAAGTAACAATTGAGCGTTACTCTGTTCATATTTCTTGCATGCCATTCTCTGCCTGCACTTTCTGTTTTTACTACAGTAGTTCATCTAAACACCATAAAAAGTAAGGGGAGATAAGACTGAAAAGTTATTTAAGCATAAAAATGAAGTTGCATGACCTTGCAGATAGTTCATTGTTCTGCTGTTCAGAAAACATGGGATCTAATCCTGGCTCTACCAATGATCTGTGTAGAAACAAGTGCTTTTCGCTGTTTTCATAGAATGGGAATGATACTAACCTACTATGCAAATCACTTAGAAATTTACTGTAAGAAAAATATACTTTAAGAGCTAAATACCTTATGCAGTCCCAACCTTGCCAACACAAATTCATGCAAGTCGCTTTGCATTTGAGTTCAGTAGAACAACATCTCTGCATGTGTATTTGCAGGTTCTGGTTTAGCAAATGGAAAACAAGTGAATGCTTTTGATCATCTGAATAAGTTAGTGACATGCTTAAATACCTTGCTGAACTGTGACTTAAGGCGTCAGGCAAGACTTTATCTTCCTGCAAAGAAACATTAAAATAATTTGTACCATTTCGGGACTCTGAAAGACATATCATCAGAAATGCTAATATTTTGACTAAATTGTCAATCATTTTATTCCATCCCACACAAACTTCTTGCTATTATTCAACTTTGGCTCATTGTTCTCATTCCCACTTCATTCCACAAACGTGAAATCATCAATACACAACTCAGCTTTCCTAGCCTAAGCTCTTCAACTTTTGTAGAGCTGCTAGTGAAACACTCCATTTTTATATTGGATGATTGGCCCATGCAAAATATCCAAGAGACATTGATTTTGGAGTTTAGTTGGCTTTCTAGTTGTTGGTACATGGAGATATGTTCACTGCAAAGTATAGTGGCTTAACATCCATATGGTTTCTACCTACATTGCTGGCTACATCCGTTGGTGAAAAATATCCATCCTGTTTCCACAAATAATTGGATTATTCTTCACATTCTTATTTTTAACCATTTCCAATCACTTTAGAAAGTGTGGATGAGAATAGGGGCTGAGCAAAGGGCTTTACTGTGCATAAGGACTCTTTCTTTATGAGGAGCATCAAAGTTGATCCTATTAGGACTTGTGTTCATGTTTCTGGGCAAATAATCTGGATGGTAGGTGAGTTTAGATTTAGAGTCATGCCTACAATTAAATACCATTGAGGACATAGACTACCAGAGAGTGTGGAAATTGGTTGGCTAAAAGGGGGCGTTTCCTCCTCAGACGTCAGAAACTTTCAAATTTAGACCTCAAGATGCAGGGTGCAGAGTAGCTTTTTAAATGAAGACATCAGTTGTCAAGAAGTTACAGTCAGTTATTTTGAAACTGAACATTTTTTGTGCGTTTCTCTTTATAGAAAAGAATCTCACTTGATTTCCTTAGAAGGGAAAACTGATTGACCAAAATTCGGGAATATGGAATGGTTTTTGGTTTATATTAAGAAAACACATGAAGTCTCTGAGATCAGTTAAACGTATTCAGCTCATGGCCATCTGTATAAAATTAGTTTCATGCTAATTTCTACTGGGAACAGGTCAAAGGAGAATACTTCTGAAAATTTCATTCAGAATGTTTGATTTCCCAAAGCTAAGTTCTGCCATATAAGTATAGCTGATAGCATAGTAAAATATTGAACTAAACATGACTGCCTTTTGTTTCCAATTACTTGAGACCAACTAAATCTAATGATTAGCTAAACTGCAAAAATACAGAAAAAGTTCCTGGTTACTGCTAGTTAGGTGAAAGTGATAAATACATGGAAGGTAAATACATGGAAGAGGGCTGTGTTTGATTCACTGTTAGCATCAATTCATTATTTTTCTTCTCATACATGTACCATTTGTTTATGAAACTCCAGTACTAGGCAAAGCACAGAGAGGAGAGTATCTGGCTTGCATGATGGGGTGTAACTGCATTATTTCCTTGCATGACTGTTTCTGGAAAAGTATTTCTAGTTCAGTGGTTCCCACTCTGCTGAGCAAGAATAAAGTATCTGCTGCAGAAGTCAGACGTGTCTGTTATGTCTTGCCAACAAATTCTTCTCTCAGATGTTCCAAAATATTTCCCACTGCTCTTGGGGAGCACAAATCTGAGACCTGAACTCTTCTTTAGCTAGGAAGCTTTCAAATCAAACTGTTTGCACTTCTTCTGTCTTCCTTCTTTTATGGGGGTGTGTATCTACCACAGAATTAGGGAGTTCTCATGCTGGGACTCCACAGACAAAGGTTTTGGTAAAATTTTTATTCCACCACAAGAGAGAGGATGCAATAGCATGCAACAGAAGCAATGGCAATGTATCCAAGCTAGTCAGACAAACTACTTTCCACTTTTATCAGCATGTTTGGGATGCATTTGAATTCCCTCAGTTTCTGGAACAGTGCTGGAAGTCAGGATTCACATTGAATGTAAAGAAGCCAAATGAAGCGGGACCATTGTCTCAAGCGTAGCTAATATCAGTAGGAGGAGTCTGAAAGACAAGCAGCAGTGCATGAACCTGTGGGTGGGAACCACTGTCCTAGCCACTCTCATGAAGGATGATGTGATCTGCGCATGCTTCATACTCAGACTGAGCCATGCGCATGCTGTTTTAATGGAAGAGATTGTGTCATGAGAACAAATGTTTCCTACGTCTTTTTAAGAAGCACAATGAAAACAAAAACCCTAGCAGACCCAGATTTCATCCCTTGGAAATGAGAATAAAGTCATTTTTTCCCCTGATGACAGCTAGTCATTATCTGGAAAGAAGCTTGGGTTTTGTTTTGGTTTTTTCTTGTATACAACATTCTGGTGTATTTTTTCATGTGAAGCTGATGAATTATTTTCTGATGATTCTACTGCTCTGGCTGCCTGGATATGAACACAATTGTCTATATTTATTGCATAAACATACTGTTATGAATCTGAATGTTACTTTAAGGGTTAATCATTAGGATTCAACTAATGAGAAAGGCTTCAGCTCAGGTAACTTTAGCTTAGACTAGAGACCTGTTTTTTAAATGACTTTTCATCTAGATTTTTCTGTAGTCAATAGCAAGAGACAAGTTTTCCCAGCTGTAAAGTCAACCCAAAGTGAAATGGAGCTGAACTGCACTCTGTAGGTTGCTAACATCCCACTGATTACAGAAAGGGGTCTAAACATTAATCTTAGATGTAATATTTAACTTTTTTAAACAGCTTAAGGCAGATCAGATGAGTCCTAGCTCCTAAACACAAGATGCTCAAGCAACAGTCTTGGGACAACAGTTTGTTCCTGAACTGGCATTTATCAATGGGGAAAAGAGTGAGAAAATCCCTAGAAAGAGAATTTGGGAATGCTTCTGGAGAGGAAGGCTTCAGCTCAGGTAACTTTAGCTTATACTGGAGACCTGCTATTTAAATGACTTCTCATCTAGATATTTCTGTAGTCAATAAAACTCAACACCCCACAAAAAACCAAACCAAAACAAAAAAAACACAAGTGAGTGCCTATATTTGCACTGGAAAACTTACTGCAAACAAGTAGCATTTTGTGCTGAACGCAGAGAAATACTTTAGTCTCTTGATCTATGAAGAGGATATCAAATCTTGATCACTCCTATTCTTGTATAGCTGCATAGCAGAGATTTCTGCATATATTGTCTATATTTACATCCTATCTAAAAAAAGTAAAAAAGTCTGCAAGATTAATACTTTGATACTTTCCATCATCCACTGACCCTTTTCCTGCTGGTCTGATCCCTGTAGCTCCACGTGATGCACTTTATGCCTCCTTGTCTTTTGGTAAGGAAGGCAATTACAGGAGTTTGTAGGGGCAAACTTTGAGTGATCTGGATATGTATTTTGAAGGACCAAGCAAGTTTCTGGAGAGAAAGTCAGAGGCCATATGCAATGACAACTCTTCTAATACAGTATTAAACTTCTATTTATAAAACCAACAGGAATCCTCTCTCACACCAATTTTTCTGCTGCTTCATCTTTCAGGTTCTCTGCCTTAAATATATTCTTCTCTTGAAAAATTCTCTGTAGTGTTACTAAACCAAATCTTGTGACATTTAATACATTGATCAAAGCCAGTGTGTAGCATGTGATCACTCCTTGCCTTTGTGGAAACCACCTTGTTGTCTAAAATCATCTGAGTTTCACTGCAAGATTTAATCATTCTAGTAGCTTTCTTCTCATCCTGGAAGGTCTTGAACCAAGATGATCAATCTTCAAGTCCCGAAGAATAGATGGACTATAGTGTCCCATTTCACTTAAGATTTCTCTGTCATTGGTGACCTGTTAATTCCCTCATCGTGAAAAGCTGATCTCCACAACAAGCCTATTGTATATACAAATTTTTCAGACCTTGGAAAAGATGTCTTCATTTTGTTATCACTGAATAGATCTACTTGTCCTAAAACTGCTTCAGTTTCTTCATTTTTGTAGTTTATTTCACAGTTGTCTTCATTTGACAGTGATCACCACAATGAGAAGCATGCTTTATTGCTCTGTATGTTTTCCTTCACATTGAAGACCTCACAAACTCACACCCTCTAACATCTTATCATAGAATGGCTTAGGTTTTGAGGGGACCTTAAAGGTCATCTATTTCCAACCCCCCTTCCATGGGCAGGGACACCTTGCACTAGACCAGGTGGCTAAAAGCCACATCCAGCCTGGCCTTGAACACTTCCAGGGATGGGGCATCCACAGCTTCTCTGGGCAACCTGTTCCAGTGCCTCACCACCCTCTTCGTGAAGAATTTCTTCCTTATAACTAATCTAAATCTACTCTCTTTAAATTTAAAGCCATTGCTCCTTTCCTGTCACTACAGGCCCTTATAAAACGTCCCCTTCCAGCTTCCTTGTAGGCCCCTTCAGGTATTGGAAGGCTGCTCTAAGGTCTCCCTGGAGCCTTCTCTTCTCCATCTTCATGCCCATCAGTTTATATTGCCCTTCTGACTCATTATTATCACTCAGTTAGTTTTTTGGTGCACTTTTTTTTGCATTAAAATCCTTTTCAGTGATGTGCCATGATTCCACATTCTTCTTGACCATCCTTCTCAAAATTAATTCCTCTTTCAAACTTAAGTTTTATTACTAATTAGATGTGAGAATTTCTTTTTTCCTACTTTATCCCCCAAAACCCCCACAACACACATTCAGTTCTCTTCTACTTCCTCACCTTTATTTTCCATGCCCTTTCAAAACTTGCTCATTAACTGTCATCTTCTCCTGTATATATTTTTCCTATATATGGTAGCTGAGTGACTGAAGAATTCAAATTTCAGAGAAATGCCAAGGGGTTAAGACATTCATCTTGTAAAGCACTACTGCTCTAAAACAAGGACTCTGAAAGAATAGAGAAGTGATAGTGATGCAGAAAAGAGATCACAGGATTCTCCCTGACTTAGTAGAACACAAACCAATTGTTGGGACCCTGTACTCACCATCAATTTAACCTTTAAAACACCTCAGTCGATTGATCAGATCAAGATTCTGACCCCAAAGCAAGCACTATGGAAACCACTTTTTAAACAAGTGCGTAAGTCCAAACATGAGGCTGCCCTACACATTCTGTGATGAGTAATTTGCCATGTATATCAACATGTAACATCTCATATTTTTTTACAAAGAAGGAAGTAATCCCTGATTTTTGCTCTCTACATTTGTCTGCTATTTGGTTGTCTTTCCCCCATGCCATGAATTCCTCAGGAAACATTAGGGTGGGCAATATTAATAGCATTCACTTAGACTTTTCTAATTCTTCACTCAAATCCATGCTTTTATCTTCTCACATCATTTCTTCAGTCCTGGCGGTGCTGATACAGCAGTACTAGCTGTGCGTCTCCATACTCACACAAGTCCATATGCCACTTCCATATTTGCACACATATATACATTTTGTCAACAAGAATATTCAGAAGGCCGGACAAAACCTTTTACATAAAGGTTTTGTGCATCCATCTTTTCTGACAGGGAAACCCACATTACATTACCTTCTGGGTCAAAGATAGATCAATCAGTAATACATAGTAGAGATGAGGGTTCAGTAATTAATATTAAAAAAAAAAAAACAAACCAACACCTGCCACAGCTCTAATGTTCAGTGCTCAGTTCACATTGGAATTCTGTATGCTGGAAACTGCAGTATTCCTACTGGAGTCTGCACTCTTATGAAAGCTGCAAAGTCATCATGTGTGTCTTTTTATATTCATTTTGACTTTATCATCTTAAGACAAATGTCTTAAGAACTTCCATCATGGAGGGGTACTGCCACAGACAGAGCTCTGAGGTAGAAATAGATCCTTCTTTCAAAGAGTGCACCAATGACACCAGAAATGCTACGAAACAAAAATATTCCATCTGACCAAGATAACTCCTTAAAGAGAGAATAAGTAGTTGTGTGAGTGAGACCCTTCTCTTGCAAGGTCTGCACAAAAGTCTCCATCTTTGTCCACTATGCCTTTGCACGGTGACCCTCCCCAGACTTACCTCTCCTACCAGCAAGTTTAGTGGCTTCAGCTGAGAATACTGCACAGATACTTCTCTACATATGTCTTTCTTCTGGTCACCAGTACTGTTTGTCCTTCAGCTCTGCCTTCATCTGTGCCTCTCAGAAACTTGATAGCTGCAGTGGCTTCTTCTCTCCTTCAGCTCAACCTGTCTGCCCTTCTCTCCTGCACCTAAGTGCCTCTTGACCATGTGTGCACAATTCACCTCTTCCCAGAGCTGCCCCACACTGCACCATCCAGGAATGGGATAAAAGACAGGCTTTCTTGCCATGGCTTAGCTCCACATTTTTTTTTTCACAAATGTGCAATTAACAAATATTTAAGCAGCAAGGTGAACAAGCAAATCAAATAATTATACCATCTTTCCCCTGTGAAGTGTTCAGAGCACATTTGCACTCTTATGTTCACTAGCAAATTCCTTTTACGTTACTCTTTTCAGTGGTATTAGTAATTGCCTTTAAGACCACCAGAGTCATGAGGCTGTCGGAAGGGTTACTGATGCTGATAAGATGGCAAGTACATGCAATTCTAGCTGTATGTTGTCACCGAAGGAAAAATGTCTTTGGTCAGTAAATCTGTAAGAGGACAGTGGAAGGAATCATCAGAGGAACAAAATGTGTCACTTTACCACAATTCCTCACCTCCATTTCGAGTATAGTGAGAGATGACTGAAAGTGAATGGTGGAAAGAACTGGGTAGCCTGCCTTACCATGTACATAGTAATTGCTTGGAAATTCCTTTCCAGTGTTTTACTGATTATTTATTTGGTTCACAGCACATCTGACTCTTCTTTTACTCCTGGCTATGCACATGAGTTATTCATTTAATAGCCTGCCATAGACCCAGTAGTTAAAGAAAGCACTGAACAGGAAAGGCCAAGCATCCTCATCATTAGACAATATAACTGCCTAAGTAGTGGTGTTTCTCTTTCTAATAATAATTCCAATGCTTCAGACATGCTAATGGAGCTGAAGCACTGTGACACATTACATAGAGAGGATAGCAAGACCCTCTGGTAACATTTTCAACATTGATACAAAAAAATGCTCATAAAAAGCAATTAATTTTTTGTGGAGCTTAGTTGTTGCTTGCAAAGACATTGATGTATTATGGTAGCCCCAGCAGTGCCCTTGTATACAAAACATTTATGTAGCCCATTATATACTTAAAGCATCATGACAACAAGCTAAAAGTGTACAAAGGAGGAAAATGATTACTTTTGCTTATTTTGTAGCCAAAAGCTGGGTCTCTTGGATCGGGTTCGTGGTACCAATACTAAAGGAAAGCTATTTACCCCTCTGAATGTAGATGCCATTGAAGAAAGTCCTTCAAAAGAGCCTAAGAATGTTGTCTTGAATAATAAGGAGCGTTTTCGCACTGCATTCCGAATGAAAGCGTACGCTTTTTGGCAAAGCTCAGAAGGTAGCCCATCTGTGTTGATTTCTTTCTATCCATCCCCTATTCTCCCCATTTTACTTTCTTCCTCTGCATCTTCTGTTGAAGGTTTCTGACATTCTGGGCCAAGCATGGCTGGTCCCTGGTTTTACATGACACTTTTGGGGAGTCTTCTTCAGGAAATGAATGCTGGAGTCCAGACAACACAATGCTTGAAATAAGACAATGGCCCATCAGAAACCAACATTCAGTATAAGATACAGCCAGTGGTGTAATCAACCTATTTGACCTGGAACAAGACAGCACACTGGGCAGTGATGCTATGCTAAGGTAGCTCCCTCCTGGACTGCATCCAGCCCTGCACTAGCCTGTGTCCAGGCATCTCAAATATCTCCTGACTGCAATCTTTTAAAACCTTGTTTTATACACGCAACGTCTGCTTCCCTCCCACTCTCCCCAAGACTTCTGCCCCTCAGCAGATTCCCATTGGGTGTCCGTGTAATGCAATAGGACATTTTTCCTCTCAGCTTCCCTGGGCACACATTTCCCTCTTATTGTCTATAGTGTCTAAATGGCCTCCAAATAACAGTTTCCCCTTTATTGTGCCAGCTGGCATCAGTGCATGCTGGGCAGACTACTGTGGATGTAGTCTGGATGTCCACATTGGGAACTTGATTATCCTCTTCCATGAAGCTACGTGAGCTCCAAGTAGTGCAAGTGGGAGAAGAACTTGGCCTGTAGCTCCTGTACCTGTTTTAGCCTTATGTAACATAATTTTGGGAAAGATTCAGAGCTCCTAAAAAAATCTCCTAAAAGTGAGAATTTCTAAATCTGTTGGAAAGGAAGAAAGTTCCCAAATTTCATAAATGCTGCCACCTGAGAGGAGCTCCCTCAAATAATGTATCTTACACCTGTCCCAGCAGAATTATGAAATCCCTTTTAAGAGCTGACCAGAGAAAGAGAAACCTGCAAGAGATGTTCCTTTAGTAAATTACACTTACTTTATGTAGTGCTTTAGTTATCCAGACCCCCTTCTAAACATTCTGTGGAACAATATTCACACAGGGTTTTTTTAACCTGCTTTGCAGATGCAGGAACAGGAGAACCCATGGCAGAAGAGAGAGGTGACGGTAGCGACTTCCTTATGGAAGATATGATCCCCACATTCAAGACAGCCATCCGAGCTGTCAGGTAAATGTCTCTGATGCTCCTCACCGCTTTGCCTTTGAATGCTTATGCTTCAGGAAATACATTGCCATATTGCTATATTCATTGTTGCTGGGTTTTGTTGTTTTGGGTTTTTTTTAATGCAATAGTTTAGATAATTCTAGATATATTCAAAAGCACAAGACAGACCCTATTTAAAGTCCTCTTTGAAAATATGTGGGAAGGAAAATGTTTTTCAGTAACATTGACCATGCCATTTTTGAAAGATACTCCAAAAATATATTTATTATATAATAACATCGTATAAAGTTCCTCATTAAAATATGCTATAAATATAGTATCTTGCTCAATTTAGTGTCTGTAGCATTTATGTAAAACTGAAATTTTCACTCAACAATAAACTCTGAGCTGAGTCAGCTCTTTTTTATTCGCATTTTTATGAGTGTGCAATATACTTTCCAGCTGTCATATTTTAATAGATGCTAACGTCTTCATCTAGCAGTCTTCAGGTTGTGACATGTGTCAACTCTATTTTCATACCACAAGAGATATTCCCTTGGATTAAAAAACTCCAGTAAGGCTTGATAATGTGTTTACACATCAAGCACACAGAATTCATTCCCTGATGTTCTGTTACACCTCCATTCAGTATTTTTTACTCTCTTCCCTTCAAAAATGCCCTCACTGGGAAATATTCTGCTTTCATTGCAACAGCTTTTTGTTCCAGAATTTAAGTTTTGGAGCAAGGAGTTACAACTACCTTCCTGGTGAAATACTGCAAGTCTAGAGTGCCCCAAAACTATCTTCTTAGAAAAGCTTCAAGGAAGATGATTATCAATTTATAAACTTATATGTGTATAACCGTAATATATATTCTCCTGGCTCTTTTCCAATTGGGTGCAGGTGAATCAGTCATTAAAAATTCCAAGTTTTCTCAAGCCTGCTAAAAGCCGTGTCCCACAGGCTTTGCCCATGCTACCCATGACTGATTCCCTCCCACTGGAACTTTGGAAGTTTCTTCATCCCTACTTCCTCTACATTTGTTCCTTTCTTTCCCTGGTACCTGCTTACTTTCAAGTGCAGGCTATACATCTGTCCTGTTTTCCAGTTCCACTTCCATGAAACATGCAATTATTACTTTTGCAACACTTCCTTTCCCACATCCTGTGCAAATCTAATTGATGCATGCAATTTCCCTTTAAACTCAATCAACAGCCAGACTTTTTTTTCTTTTATAGTTTACTCAGACCCTGAATGCTAATGGGAAGTAAATCTTTCAGATAAAACGCTTAATAGGTTTTCAGGGTCATGATCAAGGAGATTTTAAATTGAAATTACTAACAGCGTGATTCTTTTTCAAAATATTTTTTAAAGTATAGTCTTGCCTTTATCATATACAGTTTGGTTATAATAAGCATAGGTACAAATTTGAAATACTGAAAGATTTATAAGCAAGAGAGTTAAAGATTCAACCCCCCCTAAAATGTCTTAATAGCATCATATTTGCCAAATGAAAGTTCATACAGATTTTAAAAAGCTGTAAAAAACCAACCAACCTTGAATAAAAAACAGGTCAGAATCTTAAGAGATGACAGCAAGTCTTCAATTCAGACCAATAAGAACATGGACACTCTACTGAGAAAGCAAACCCTTGGCCTGAAACAGATTAAAGAAATAAAATGCTTTCATTCTTTACATATGTTTCTGTATTGGGTTTGTGTGGAGGTTTTTATAGCAGGGGCTGGGGGCTACAGGGGTGGTTCCTGTGAGAAGCTGCTAGAAGCTTCCTCAATCCAAGTTGCACCTGTCTCTGGCCAAGACCAAACCAATCAGTGCTGGTGGCAGTGCCTCTGCCATAACGTATTTAGGAGGGGGAAAAAAACTGCTACAGGACCTGCAGTGGAGAGAGGAGTGGGATGTGATTTGAGTGAGAAAACAGGGCAGACATAGAAGTCAGTGCAGAAAAGTGGGGAGGAGGTGCTTGGAGCAGAGGAGGACCCCAGACCAGAGCCCGAAGGAATCTGTGACTCCGTGGGAAGCCCAGGCTGGAACAAGCTGCTCCTGAATGACTGCACCCTGTGGAAGGGACCCATGTTGGAACAGTTCATGATAGACTGTAGCCTGTGGGAAGGACTCATATTGGAGAAATTGATGGAGGGCTGTGTCACACAGGAGGGACCCCACGTGGAGCAGGGGCAGAGTGTGAAGATCCTCCCCCTGAGGAGGAAGGAGCGGCAGAGACAACGGCTGATGAACTGACCAAAACTCCCATTCCCCATCCCCCTGTGCCATTGGCGGGGGGAGAAATCCAGAGTAAAGCTGATCATGGGAAGAAAGGAGGGGTGGGGAGAAGGTGTTTTTAAGATTTGGTTTTATATTTCATTATCTTACTCTGATGTGATTGGTAAGAAATTAAATTGATCTTTCTCTCCAAGCCGAGTCTGTTTTGCCCATGACCATAGCTGGTGAGCGATCCCTCCCTGTCTTTATCTCAACCGATGAGCCTTTCCTGATATTTTCTCCTCCGCATCCCACTGCAGGGGAGGAGTGAGCAAGTGGCCGCATGGTGCTGAGTTGCTGACTGGGCCTAAACTACGACAGTTTCTTGTCTATTTTTTTAATCTACCAAGATATAACAGTGTAAACTATTGTATACACAAAAAAGAACTTTAAAAAGAATGCCAAAGAGTTTTCACATGCTCTGGCCAGCCTTATTATAAGAATACTACTAATAATAATTACTTGGACATTTATAATAATAGCAATAATAACAACAATTATTATTATTATCGCAACAACAACAATAATGTTATACTGCTGGTTTTTTCAAGATAATTCAGGCAGTTATAACACTTTTTCTTTTCTCCACAACTAAAACTGCTGCTGTCTTCTTACCTTCCACTTTTCTAGCTAATTAACATTTCCTATCCAAAACTTTCCCAGATGCAAAATAAAAAACAAGTTGAAGATGATTCAACATTTTACATACAATAAATTAGCTTTATAATAGGCTGAAGTATAAAAAAAGCAGCTTCAGCTTCACAGTTTCAAAATCTCCTATGGCTTGTGTTGTTCATCATCAAATTCCACATATAATCTTGTGGCTTTCAGGCATTTCTACTTATGATGACAGTGCTTAAAAAGATGTTTTGTTTGTATAATTCATTTTAGCCTATTAGTTGTTAAGAGCCAACTATTATTTACAAAAGTGGTATGATATTACAGATTCTCTCTTATGTTTTATTGCCTTGTTTTGAAGTAATCTTCTCTATTTCCAAACATCCAGAGTTATTAATCATTTTTTCTATAAAAGTGTAAGTTATTATTGTGGCATTTATGTAAGAAAGTAATTTTTCTGTTTATTATGCAGAATACTACAGTTTCGTCTCTATAAAAAAAAATTCAAGGAGACTTTGAGGCCTTATGATGTAAAGGATGTGATAGAGCAATACTCAGCAGGGCATCTTGATATGCTTTCCAGAATAAAATATCTTCAGACAAGGTAAGAATCCTCTGGTAAAAGGGGAAAACATATATTGTGATGGCAAAATAGAAGTGCAGTCCTGGCAAGACACGTGAGATTCCTCTTAAAATTAACAGAGGGCTATTCAAGATAATAATGGCCTTTATGGCACAATTAATCCCTGCTTAAGCTAGATGCCTTCATTTGATCACTTGAATCTGCCTTACTGCCCCCCAGATTTTCTTCACTGTGTTGACTAGATCTCCACTGATTGTAATAAGGCAAAATCAGGGAGGTGAGTACTCCTTATTGTGTCTATGAACAGTGAGATGCTCGAGGAGGTTGATGAGACACTGACTGATGGCCCAGCAATGCTTGGGTGCCTAGCAGATACGTAGCTAGCTTTGTGAGGTTTGCCTAGAGCTTAAGTTCCATTTCCAAAACTCCATAGGGCACCAGGAAACCATGCAATGTACCTGCATGGATTGTCTGTGTGCAGATAACTGCTCTGTGGACTAGTGCTGACTGGTATCTGGTCAGTCTGGGATGTGGGCTGAATGAACAGAGGCTTGCTTGCACCTGAGTAGTTGGATATGCCAAATGACAGAATATAGTGGTATAGTAAAAGAGTGTAATTAAACATGCTGGAGCCTCCTAAACAATCCTTTTGGTTTTGTTCCAAGTAATCAGGTAGGATTCCTTGAGAAATTTCATTTACAGCTGGATTTTTCAAAGCAAAAGAATAATTAGTAAAGAAAAAAAGGTACTGTTATGTAGGCACAACAAGTGGTAGAAAGTCATTGGTTCATTGAGTATCAGGAATTGCCACCGTTTGCCAAATTTTGATTTTCAGTATCCAGCACAAAACCTCATAGGTGTCTCCTAACATTTTTAGGAATAACTGTTACTGGAGCTTTTTTGACACTCAAACTATTTACTTCTTTTGAAGGAAATGAAGCCATGTGTTTCCATATGTCAAAGTTTAGAAACAGTGAGCTAGATAATTACCATGAAATTACCAGGTAATTACAATTCCAGGTATTATGGACCCAGAATGGAACAAACACATCATGACCCTCAGTAGCTAAAATGTGCTTCCTTGTTGAATCTTTGGTAGTGTTTGCTGCAGAGGCGTATAGCATTTTCTGTCATGTATTAGCATTTAGACATGGACTTATGCAGTTGCACTTTTCTTTTTTTTCAGAGTAGATATGATTTTTACACCTGGACCTCCATCTACTCCCAAGCATAAGAAATTCCAAAAGGGAGGAGCTTTTTCTTACCCCTCACAACAGTCTCCCAGGTGAATTTTTATGCCTAGTATTTTGCACAGACCAAAACTGCAATAAAAAGTTCATTCATACCAATATGCCCTTCATTCATCCAGCCAGTCGCCTGTTATAGTGATAAAACTGAGAGGACATGTTGCTATAAGATATATATGTGTAAATGTAGAGCCAGAAAAACACTATCCTAAGAACAATGTAGAATGGAAGTCTAAATTTAATTGCTTCTTAATTGTCTAGCTCAGCTTCTTCATGGTTGGGAAATGTGATTTTATATGAAATACATACATTTGGTTGCTGAGGTGTTGAACTTCCAACATTCAAGTAGTAAACCCAGTGAAAACCTCAATAAAAAATCACCAGAAGTTTGAAGGTAAACTATCTTCAAACTATCATCCTGAAGTGAAAAAAATTTCATTATAGCCCCACCAAAAGGCAAGCCAAGAGTTTTAATAATGCTGCTTTTAAACCAATGATTGGTGAGAATTACTGAAAGTAAATTGCAGTACCAGGTTTGTGGGTGTGAGAGTTACAGCACGTTATTGTACTGCTGCATTCCTGGTAGCAAGAATTCAATAATAAATTACATTTCATCTGTTATTTAAAACTATCAAACTGTCAATAAATACCCATGAAAAACTATACAAGACCACCAACAATCTGTCCCCAAAGCTGTCGTGGTTGCTCAGAACAAACGTAATCTTACAGAAAATAACTTAACTTGCCTCTGTCTGGTATAGCCCACCCAGTGAAAAATCTAAAATCATGTAAATATCAAGACAGAGAGCTACATATATGGAAGAGGCAATGATCATTTGGGAAAGAAAGCAGATTGCAAAATTTCAATGACCCTATATCATCAGTAACCAGTGTGCAAAATCTGGCATGTGTTAGTCATAGTTTCTGCTTATAGTAAGATATATGCTTAGGTATATTTTGGATTTTGGCAGAAAGTGAACACCTGGTCCTGTTAAAATGAAAGTTTTAAGGTATATTTGTTCATTTTTTTTTCTAGAATTTGACATAGATTAATGAAAGACGTAGATTCCTTAGAGGTTGGTTTGGAACACTTGAGATAAAGATTGAACTTCATAATAACCATCCCAGATCCTAAAAAGTTATAAATCTAAGTTTTTAGTTAAGCAGATCTTCTTACCTCCTGAAGTTAGTCCATCTGAAGGAAAGGTGATAGGAAATTACATAGATGAAAATTTGTTCTGGAATCTACCTTAAATCTCCAGACCACACTGTCTCTTTTCAGCATGTCCTGTCTCTGCCACTTACTATTTGGTTTAATGAAACTGAGAAAAAAAAAAAAAAATCCGCTCAGCCTTGAAACTCAGATTCAGTCTTCAAAAACACTAAATAGAAACAATTAGATTCAAAAACACATTTCTACCTCTAGATCCACTATCTAGACTATCTCAACATTTTTCACACACCTGAAATTATTCCAACAAATCTGAGATTAATTTCACTTTCATTTTGAACTTGTTGTTTGCTTTTGTTTTTTCTTAATATTTTAATTAATTTTGAACTAAAACAATATAAAATCAGGAATATATTTTTTTAGAAATGCATTGAAATCACATAGAGGAGACTTTTGCTCGTGTTTGTATGATAGCTAATTAAATTGAATCATTTCTTAAATGAGTCTCCAAGGAGTTATATGAATATACCGTCGAGATGGTACTTCTGTTTTCTAATATAAATTGCTTACTATGATGCAAAGAAAACTTTAACACTAATTGAGTTATTCTTTATAGAAATGATCCATATGTAGCCAAAGCATCTACAGCAGATACTGAAGACCAAAGTATGATGGGCAAATTTGTTAAAGTTGAACGACAGGTATGTAATTTCATGGCAGTGATGGAGGCTGAGGCGCTTGTACAGGACTGATAAAACTGACATACATTCTGTTGAGTCTTTGTCTGACTGTCGTGGTTTAACTCCGG
>NW_010223776.1:0-14796 GCF_000690775.1 Eurypyga helias | reverse complement strand
GAGCCAGAGCCCGAGAGCAATCACAACAAAGTCCAAGCGAGCCCCACCAGGGAGAGGAGGACTGAGAGAGCCAACTGACCCACCAACTCACTGATGAACAAATGAGCTAACACACAAGCTAATGAGCTAACAAACAAGAAAGCTATAGCCCCCTAGCCCACTCCCAGCTTACGTACTGAGCATGCTGTGCTATGGACTGAAATACTCCATTGGTCAGTTTGGGGTGGCTGTCTGAACTGTGTGTCCCCCCACACTGCCTGTAGTGAGAAAGCTGGGAACGCAGCTGCAGTATCAGAAGCTAAGAAACACCTTGAATTGCTGCAAGCACTCCCCAGCACCAAAAACCAAACACCTTATCAGTACTTTCCTCAGAGCAAATCCAAACCAGCTTCATACCAGCTACTGTGAAGAAAATTAACTCTGTCCTGACTCAAACCAGCACATCAGGCTAGCAGAGAAGTAGAGAGGAGTGAGACCAGAGGCACTCAGAGAAGGACATTATAAAGACCCACCAAGCAATCATCTCAAGAAAGCCCCCCTAATCAGTGTGTTGCTGCACTTCTGCTAACACCCAGCACTTGTTCTTTGTACAGGATGACAGCCTGTGTCTACTGTGAAGGCTTTCTGTTCCCAAAGGTGCGCAGGACCGCGGCAGACCTATGGTCCGTTTACTCCAAGCCTGTCCCAGCAAATGGCAGAGAGCTGTGGACCTTGTTTCTGCAGTGTTCTTGTGTTACAGCGGTGATAGGAGTCCTCTTTTACAACTGGATGTTTGCTTCTCTGGAGTACTCCTGGCATCTCTCCACTGCAATGGCCGTCTCCTTCAGTCTGCTCCTTCTCCTGACCCTTTTCTTGGTGCATCCTGCCCGCTGTGTCTTCAGTATGATCATGCCTACGTTAGGTACCAAACAAGGCCGGAAGCTTCTCTTGTCAACCTGCATCACGATAGTGGTGGTGAACATAACACCCAACATCATAAGCAACATTAAAACCATACTGCAGGTTATTAAGTGCATCTGCAAGAATTCCTCTGAGAGTCTTTTGAACTCAACTGCTCTGATAGAGACAGCTTCCTGGGAGTTTGGGGATGCGATCCGTGAAACCGTTCATGTCATTAATAGTTATAAGCCTATGAATGGACATTTTCAGTTTTCGTTGCTTAATAACAACTCCATCATTTACCAACAAATGCACCTTGCTGGTGAGAAAATTGGGAGGGACTTCTTGGCTGTTGAGGTGCTGGTCAAAGACTCTGTACAAGTAGGCAACAAGCTGGTTGCTGGCTTCTCTGTGCTCTATCTCTGTTTTCAGTCCTCCTGGTATTTGAAAAATTATCTCACCAAGCTCCGCTTTGACAATTTTTACATCACCAAGAAACTGGAGCGCTTAGCTGTGGACAGAAAAGCAGCTCATCTCCTGGTGGGCTCATCCAAAAACCTCATTCGACCAACAGGCTTGAAGTTGTCCCGCGAAGAAGCGATGCTGTGCCTCGTGCAAGCCATGCTCCTCACCGTGGCCCTGATGCTGATGCTGGTGGTCGTGGCGATGGACCACTTTGCATTCAGCGTGGCAGACACCGCGGTGAGAAAGACAGCTCAGTTCTCCGCGGTGCCTGTTGCACTCAGCATCAAATACAGTGTAAGTGCTGGTGTCCTCTGTCCTTCCCTGCGCGGGGACCCTGCTGTGGATCACATCACAAGAGGTGGTGGTGGGATTGGGGCCTTTGTAGCCTTGTTTACAGGATCCTTCCTCCCCTCCCCAGCAGCCAGCTGGACAAGCAACCTAACAGGTTTGGGAGGGAGGAGGTAGAGGCAGAGGCACAACCTTGGTTGCTCCTTCCAGTGCAGCAAGTGGGAGCATAGACCCACTCCAAATTACAGCCCTGTGGGAGTGAGGAGGGGACCAAATAGTGCCTCACGCTGCAAAGACACGGCTAGCATGTGGCAGGCAGACGTTCCCATATCTCCAGGCCCCTTCCCTGGGCAGGGTGGAGGAACGGGCATCCCGGCAGCACTGCGTCACCGCTGCAGTGTGGGTGCAAGTCCACAAGGAAAGGGGAAGTAGATGAATACACAACTCAGTTGTGAGGATGTCTCCTCCTCTTATTGCATTGGCTGTTCTTTAATTGTCACCCTGTGCAATCCTTTTCACTAACCTCTCCAGTTTCTATCATTTAAATATCCTTTATCTGGAGTAGGTTTTTTTTAGTTTTCCTCTTCTACCATGCCTCCCTCCCCAGGCCTGGGGTTCTGTAGAGATACCTGTGAGATACCTGCTCATGATAAAGTTACAGTAAAAGAATCAGGGCTCAGAAAAAAACCTCTAATATTCAAATATGCAGCCACTAATATTGCATTTTGTCTTTCATTGTGAATCTCACACAGTGAATACCTCTTATGATGCCTGTGACAGGAGATAAAGACGACAGGTAGGAGTGGGTCTCACTGTGCCAAGAACTCAGTGCTTACACATCACTGAGTTATTCGTGCTCAGCCTGAAATGTATATGCGCTTCAGTGTCCTTCTCTCAATGTAAAAACAAGCTGTAGCAGTGATTACACACCCCTGGGCTGATATTTTTGTAGTAACCAATTGATTTTGGTTTGTTCATACCCGATTTAACTTTCAACTCTCTTTATTTCAGGCTAAAATAGGGATCCTGCCTTTTCTTCTGACAATTTTACGGCATTCTTACAAAGAATTACCACTTCAGGACTTTGAAAAAAGCTACCACCATCAACTGATCTTCAGCTCTGCCTACTGTAAGATCAGCCCCCCAACACCTCCCAACCCCTCTGTGCTGCTCGTTGTGGGGCTGCTCTTCTGCATCCTCTATGCCATCGTATTCCTGGAAACCTATGCACAGCGTCTGTGCAGAAAAATCGCAGGCTCCTTCTTTGAGAGCTGGGAGGAGAAGCGAGCACTTTACCTCTACAAGAAGCTATCCAAGAAACACAAGGAGAAGCAAAACTGCGTGAGAAACTAAAGGTACTTTTGGAAGTACTGTACATATTTATTAGGAAAAACCGACCCCAGTCCAGAGCAGTTCTCCTTGTATTCTCTAGTGTTTCCTTCAGCTCCCACCAAATTTTAACCATTAAAGACTAATCCTGTAAACTTTGCTTTTCTAGGCTGAAAAATTCAGCATCAGATGAGCCTTTATTAGTGTAATTACATCTGCTTAAAGGACAATAATCAGTGTGAGGTGCTGCTGCTCTACTTCTGCCTCCAGAGTGGCAGCCTTCATAAACCCTTCATGAGACAGAGATCTGCTCCCATTTCCGTTTTGCAGAAGAGAGTAAGGACAACATTTTATAAAAAGTTCTTTGGTGGGTATCTCACCGGTTTCAGCAGGTTCATTGACAGGCAACCGTGGGTGGCAGAGCCCTTCTTGCCTGCCTTCATCTAAGGATCAATTCTCCCACCCTCATTTGGACATCTGCCATAAGAGGCAGTGGATTGTGTCCCAGGTGACATCCATCTCCTCAGCCTTGTGACCCTCCTGCAGGGCTTTTAGCTTAATAGCCACGTAGAAATCATCAAGGGAAGAATTTGGGTTTGGAAGGTGAGTACCTTGCAAGGTGCTGGTGAGGAAGTGAGGGTTGGGCAGTAGCTGAAAAACTGGCTTTTGTCATGGTGATGCTGAGGCTTGTTGCTTAGAAAGGAGAGTAATAAACGTTGTGAAGTGTTGCACTGTGCTGTGAAGTGTCATCTCACCAGTGTCAGTAGCGGTTTGCCTAAATGTGGGAAGGAAAAATTCACTTTGATAGCCATTATGGTTATTTTAGAGGTGAAGTTGTACTGATGTTCAATCATGTGCATGTTGAAATCTGATATCACTGAGAAATAAATTCCCATGGAAAGCTGTTAGCACGAGTACTCTTGCCTGAGTTAATGTCATCAAATACAGATGTGTGTCATACCCACTGAAGTGATGAACCTGTTTTGAGGAGAAAGGGGATGTTGAAAGCTGTCTCTTTGCCATTACACCACTTAACCCAGAGACCAGATTTTCATGTGAGAAACTAAGCCGGGGCAACTGGTGCAAACATGACGCTTGAGTGGGAGACTCAGGGAAGAAGATCTCTGAGTGGTTCCCAGCCTGACGGACCAGCAAGGAGAGTCGTGAGGAAACCACAGGTATGGAGTTAAACCTGAAGAAGTGTGTGGCAGGGGTGAGACCCAGGGCAGCACGCGTGGGGTGAGAAGAGGGGACCTGCCCGCACGGCTGGAAGGAGCTTAATCCCTGCAGTAACTTGCTTTTTCACCTGCCTGGGGGGTGGCAGCGGGACCCCAGGGAAGGGAAGCCCTGAGGAGCAGAAGATGCTCTGACATTCCTTGCTTTGGCAGGAACAGCTTGTGCAGCACATCAGCCATTGCTGGTGCCAAGTACGGTTGCGATGCTTTCCCTGGGCTGGGGGCTGGCGGGAGGCAGAGCTGCTGGAAACTGCTTTGCCCCGCTGTGGTGAGGTGTTGTTCCTCAGCAGGGTAAGGGCATGACAAAATACAAAATATTACCCGTTATGGAGTCATGCTATGTTCTCGAGAGGGAAGCTGCCTTGCCAGAGTTTGCTTAACGGTGCAACAGAGAAATACTGAACAGATTTAACCAGCAGGCAAAGTTAATTTATTCACATATTTTTATTAGGTAGGGCTAATTTACAAGCCTCATTATTTGCTAAGGGATTTTCATTCCTCAGAGCCCCTCCAAACTCCAGCTCCCTCCCATTTCGCAGGCAGGAGGATGTGGAGGGTGAGGTTTTGCTTCCACCTGTGAGCCCCCAGCACAGGGCCTGGAGCCCACCGGGCAGGTCCTGCGTGTCCACCTCCTCCGTGGGGGAAATACCCACTGGGCAATGCTGCTCCTCCACTAGCACGTTCACTGTCCTGCCTGCCTCCTGCAGGGAAGGGTTTTGTCACATCTGTTTCTAGGTTGGGAAATTGATGAAGGGTCAGACGTTTGTGTGCGATGAGGCAGAAGCAGGGCTGGGGTGCTCTGGGGATGGGGAGCATTTGGTGGTGGGTACCAAACTTCCTTGCTGTTGCTCATCAGTGCCAATGCCAGCTCACCTCTTTGCTGATGCCAGCCTTGACCCTGCTGACCTCAAAGCTGCATCAGCTGCCACCAGTGGAAACGCTGCCATTGATTTTGGGGGAGTTGGAGCAGCCCACTGTGTCTGCAGGTGCCCTTCCCTGATGCTTGCTGTTACAGAGCTGGATGCTGCTTGGGTTTTGCTGTGTATTTTTGTGGATTTTTCATAGATAAAATATATGCTAAGTTCCTGCTTATGGCTGGCTGGCAGTCAAGAATGAATGGTTTTAATGTACTGAGGAGCAAGTGTAAACTATTCAGCTAATACAGTGCTCTAGGAAAGATCTTATCCATAGCCACAGATCTGCATCTACCAGGGCAGACAACCAAGCAAGTAAAAACCTCTCTCCAGAAGTATTTGCTGATTTTTAAGCAAATTACTTTCTTATTGCATTTATGGTATCTACAGTATGTGCACTGTATTTGCAATGAAGAAAGGAAATATAATGAACATAAATAAAAGCTATTTTGTTGCATTGTGCATCTCTGCCCTGGATGCATGCCCTTGCTCACAGTGCCATGTGAGGCATCAGCAAACACATGGAGCACTCCTCTCTGTGGGAAGCATCTTCCTGGGATGTGAGGTGCTGGTGATTTGTACCACGATCAAAAGTGTCAAATGAAACATCAGTGAAGAAAAGCTAAAATAATGCTGATGCCAAGTATTCAAGAAGGGGAGATCATCTCTTTCTTTGATATGACTGCTGAAATCATAGAATCCCAGAATGGTTTGGGTTGGAAGGGACCTTAGAGATCATCCAGTTCCAGAGCCCCCAGAAGCACGGTTCAGAAGCTGATGCTGTGTCTGGCCACAAAGAATTGCTCTCCATGTCACCAGAACCGCTCATTCTGGTGGCACAAGGCCAGCTGGCACCAGGCACCCGAAGGGGAAATGGTCCCAAATGGATAATCCCATTTGTAGCTTCCATAGAAATATGTAAAAGCTCCCAGCAGTGATTCAGTAACGCTGCTTTCTGCGAGTCTGCATCTGGGGTCACAGTGGAGGTGGGCAAGCCTGAGCCTTCAGTGAGCCATGCCCTGCGCAGGCAGGCACCGGCCGAGTTAGTGCTTATTGAAGGGAGAGTTTTGTGCACGAGAAGCCCCGTCTGAAGGCAGTTCCTCATGCGAGCACTGCCTCGGGCAGCAAGAGCAGCTCCAGCCTAAGGCATCTACCTGTTAGGCAAGGGTGGGAGACATGAGGAAATTCCTCAAAGACAGTTGGTGAAGGGGAAAGCCTCTTTCGAAGGAGTTTTCCCTGCCTGTCCCACAAGGAAAGCTGACTCCAGAGCCTCGGCTGGGCTGTGAGATTCTGCTGCCTAAATAAGAGTAAGAAAAAGGGATTATCAAGATTATCTTTAGAGGTAAGAGGTGATAAACCGCTTCCTAAGTAAGTGCAAGGTTGCAAAGGCTGATTTGAAGCAGCAAAGAGATGTGAGCATCACGCTATCCTGAACCAATTCCTGGTACTGCTGAAAAATGACCGTTTCCTGACTTGGGGCTGAAAGCACAAATTCATAAACCCCCAGGACCACTGTGCTCCTGCAGTGTCTGCCCTGGCTGACAGATGTGATCCAGGACTGTCAGGACCTGATGACCAGGTGTCCCATCACTCCTAACATGATACCCAGTGATCATCTGGAAGCAACTGCCAGGAGATGTGATGTGAATCGGGAGCTGGCATCACAACTGGTTCTTGGTTTTTTGAGCAAATTCTCATAGAGACCAAGGTTTTTTCCCAGGGAGGAACCAAAATGTGGCAAAATGAGCTGGAGATGTGAGAGAGCTGCAGGGAGAAGGGGAACGATTTGAAATTCATAGGTAGAGTTTCCCTAGTCCTGTCTCGTTCAATGCTGATTGTGTCAGGGTTTCACCTTGAACTCAATGCCTCACATTCTGCAACAGAAAAAATCTAAATTAGTTTTAACAGGCCTTCAGCCTGCAAGAAAAGGAGTGGAAACAAGGAAGAAGCAAGGCTGGTTATCCTGGAAGACTGCTAAAAGCCACGAGGTTGATACAGAAGCAAATCCTCCAGGCAACTTTCTCAGCCTCCTGATCTCCAGGACTTTGTGTACGCCACGGATTTCCGAAGGTGACGGGAGAGTTGACCACCAGCTCACTCCTCAGGCACTCAAAGAAGCCCTGAGGTGCATGATTTCAGCCAGCAACTCCAGCGGTTTGGGGGACCATGAGCTGTCATGGCATGTTGAGGAGATGCTGATGACATGGAGTTAGCCAGAGATTTGTCTCCATCACTTTGCCGCCCTTCCCAAGAACCAGGGAAGGAGCAGTTCCAGGTTTCTCTGCAGATGAGCAATGAGGAAATGAAATCACCAGAAGAGATGATTTCAACATGCAAACATAAGGTAGAAAAAAGTACCATGTTTCCACACATTTCTTATTTATATGCTGTTCAAGTCAAACATACAGTAATTCCTCATCCTACCTGGAAATAGCTGGGGAGATGTTTTCATATCTGAGGAGGGAAAGAAGCCAATTATGTGAATTTATTTCCCAAGAGATTTAAAAAAAATGCACAGCAGTATGACTAGTCAGGGGTAATCCATGACTCGGGTAGGTTTTCCTTTCCTTGGAAGTAGATTGAGAAACTGAAATGGCCAAGTTGAGAGGCTGAAAGCTTCCTCTTTCTTTGGTTGGAAATACACCGCTCAGACAATAAAGCAGGAACCTGGCAAATTAAAGGAAGGAGCAGGTCATAGCTGAGGGCTTGGCTGGGCTGAGCTGAGTCACATTTTCCTTTTACGAGGGGACAGAAAAAATTGCTCCCTGCCTCCGATGCTTTGTGCTCTGTGCTACCAGGGGATCGGCAGCGCCAAGTGTACAACCCCAGGTAGGTGGATGTGCGGGGTGGGGGGGACTTTTGGTCCCATCTCACCCTACCCTAAAAAAAAAAGACACACAAAACCAGCACGGGTTCTGCTCTCTCAGGGGCAGGTGATGTTGCACATGAGGTCCTGGGCTTTGTGGGAAGTGAACATGGTGCTCCCGACGGGGCTGACGGGAGGAAGGCGCTTTCTCTAGCATTAAAACAAATTTATCTCAGAGCAGGGAGAGCTTTTCCCTCTGGCTGGACACTGCCAATGAGCAGTGCCTGGAGGGAAAAATTGAAAAATGATCAAACCCCACAGTCAGCTGAAACTCTTTGAAACCACTAATTGGGAGGAGGAGGCTGCCTAGCAGCAAGAGCTGCAGTAATTTCACTTGCTGCGCTTTGGGACTAACCATATTGGCAGAATCGGTGGATAAGGCATGATCCATGCAGCACCAAGGCGTGAAGGCGGGGAGTAGAGACGCTTATTTAGTCGGGTGCATCTGCGGCAGCAGGACCAAAGAGGTGAGCTTCAGCCAGGGGTTTTCCTGCACTTCCATGCCCTAGAGAGTTGGGCAGGGTGCAGTGATGGAGTTCTGTGATGGAGAACTTCACGGACACTAGCTCCAGTGGGTTCCTGGATATTTGCATCAGTGCTGACTAAGGACTCATTTTGCCACCCCCGTGGCGGATGTACTCTCACTGCCTGGGCACTTCTGCTAGGAAGGCCGAGGGGTGCGCTGCTCGGCGTGACCCTCCTCAGTCATAGCGTGACCCCCAGACCTGGATGCCCAGCCAGGGCAGCCTCGTGTCTCCTGTGCACCAGGTGGAAGGGGAGCGGGAGCAGAGCTAAAGGCTGCGGTGCCTCTCCCGGGGCTGCGCTTGTCAGGCGTGCAGTGCGGTGCTGTACCAAGTGCTTGTTGTTACAGCATTACGGGGTTGACATTTAGATGTCACAGAATCTGAAATAACCTGTAATTACAGCCTAATTATTCTGCCAGGGTTTTATTCTTTCATAATATTGCATGCAGTGCTTTTGTCTCCCCTCAGCGTTATCGCTGCTGTTATCCCTCAGGATGCCCCCTCAGCACCTCATCCACCCTGATTACTGGTTTTGGGAACTGCCTGTTTCTGTCCCTGCCCCAGGGATATCCCACCCTGCATGTTGTCCTTGGGATGAGCACTGGGGTGGGTGATTCAGGTCGGGTGTGACACAGCCGGTGCCCAAAAGGCGTATCAGAAAATGTGTCATTTTTCACACTCTGCACAAAGCTTCAAGCCTTGCTGGTTTGGCAAAGGCTCAGCTTTGGTTACCCAAACCACAGTTTCCAACAACAGGGGTTTAAGAGTGAGAGAGAAGTGGCACCCCAAGAGCCTCACAGAGCATCCTTTCCCACGCCGTTATTCTCTGCAGAACTGCATAAATCCCCAGCAATTTGGTT
Organism: Eurypyga helias; assembly: GCF_000690775.1. NCBI lineage: Eukaryota > Metazoa > Chordata > Aves > Eurypygiformes > Eurypygidae > Eurypyga > Eurypyga helias. Next base: position 5,436 of record NW_010223776.1, on the reverse strand, counting down.
CATTGCACTGATCAAATCAGTCCAATGCATATTACTGCGGAGTGATTTTTTTTTTTTTTACTATTCAGGCTGCATATCTAAGAGCTCAGCCCTTCCAGGAGCTACTTGGAAGAGAGTCTGAAGGATGTACCTATTAAAATGTTAATAGGGACAGTTCACAAATGAGGTGCACTCAGAGGCGCTGATTTGGGATGCTCCTGGCTGTATGAGGCAGGTGCTGGACATGGGGGACTGAGCCTGAAGTGCAGGGAGGCAACATCCATCACACTTAGGTACAGCTCCAAGAAGAAGAGCCTAATTCCTCTTTTGTTATTAAAAACTTACCCCTGTGACCCAAAGCTGATCTCCTCATACCTTCCTGCATCAGCAGGCAACTGCTCCATCGGTCCATCTGTGCCATATTTTGATTAAAAGCCAACTGCATAATGCCGGCTGAGAGAATGCGATGCGGTCGCTGTGCCGGGGGTAGCAGGCTACCTCCTGCCTTTGGGCTCCAGGAGATGCATCTGGTTTTGCAATGACTACATGGTGATACATTTCTGGGGAAAGATCAGCGAATATCACCTGTTACTGTATTAAAAATTCTTGCTTTTTTATTCTTCAGTGGGGCAAAGCCCAGCGCTGTTGGCAAGAGGATGCCTCTTGAAGGCTGCTCCCCATCACCCGTGCCACCAGTGGGACAATTACCCTGACAGCAGGTCCCTGCTTCAGAAATTCAGGTTTTTACACTGGAACTTGTGGTATCTTTTTCATCCGTTTGCTAATCTGTGCAGTGAGTAGCTTTTTCCTTGAGGACTCGGGCTCTGAACACAGCAGGGAAGCAGGGGAGGGGAGAAGGGGTTTTTTTTACCAGTTTGTGAGAGTGGCTTCACTTTGCTTTCTTTAAAAGCTCAAATTATACTTATTAGCTGAAGAAAAATCACCAAGTCACTCTGTGCCTTGAAGGCATTTCCAAGATATGGTACATCATAGATTTAACAACATATCTTTAGGAGAATTTATATGAACCAGAAAGGCTACCCCAAAGCCAGGAGGCAACACTGTGCCAGCCAGGCAGGGAGGAGAGGAGCCCGAGGTGACCCACAGAGCTATCTGTGCCCACTGAGTCTGGGAGTAAGAAACCACTCCTGCTCTCATTCAGGGCTGGGGAAACATCATTTCCCTGTGACAGCATCGCCCTGAGCTTTATGCTACAATAAGAGGCCAGAGCTCCTTAAGGCTGGCACCACCAAGCAGCTGGTCCAGGTGGTACCTGCTGCCCCTGTGGGAGATGCTGCCTGGCCTGTTCCCCTCGCTAAGAACCTGAAGTTATTCTCAATGGTTTTCACGCCTGAATTGGTTTTCGTCCACAGAAATCTGTTTCACTGCCTTCCTCTTAATCTTTTTCCATTCCCCCAGCCTTCTTTTCATCCGCCAGGTTTTCCACAGTGACCGTCTGCTGTTCACTTCCACATCACTGGCATAGATGTGATGCAGCCCAGGGCCCTGAGCTGGCCCCTGTGGGGATCTCCAGGAGATGCATCCCTCCAGGGAGGCTTCCCTGCTTGCAGGAATCATTAGAAAACCACCAGCTAGTTCATTTTTATGTTCTTGTAGCGCATACCCACTTCAATTTTGCATCTTTTTTAATTCCTCGTCACCCACCTCTTTGTTTGGGTTTGATCTCTGAGGGCATTAACCCATAAAGCCCCAAAGTGATTTGCTTCCAGACTGTGACTCCAGAACAGGTAAAGGCAATTTTGACAGAACTTCTCCCTCCTTTGTCTTTCTGAGTGAGCAAGAACTGTTGCTTTTAACAGACTGACTCATACCCTGTCTTTAACAGCACTTGTCAGCCTTCAGGCTGCTCTGCAGAGCCCCTGCGCACCGTCCTGCCTGCTCCAAGCTGAGCTGCAGCGCAGCAGAGGTGGGAGTCTCTTCCCCACATGCACAATTCAAACTTTAGCAGTTCTCCAGGGCCCCAAATCCTGTAACCCAGCCTCCCCAACCCACTTGTGGCCCCTTTGTGATTCAGCTTCTCCACGTTCACCAGCACCATGTGGATGCAGCCTCAGTGCCCCAGCTCTAACAACAGTTTTATGGGTTCAATATTTGTGGGTTATGAAGCACCAGGGCACAGAGAGGTGTTTATCACAGATTTGGGTAAGAAAGAGGATTGCTTTCTCCCAGCCTTGTTTATTAAATATGCTGAGCCTCAGAGGTCTTTCCTGTTCATAGAACTAAACAAGCTGCCTGGAGTGAGAGGGATGAGCTGTATGGGGAGTGTGGGCAGACATTGAAGCAGGTGCTGAACTTTGCTACGGACATGGTTTAGTGGTGGTATTAGCAGTGTTGTGTTAACGGTTGGGCTTGGTGGTCTTAAAAGTCTTTTCCAGCCTAAAGATTCTATGGTTCCCGAGTGTCCAGCCCAGGCGCAGTGCTGCTAACCCAGCCACACAGCCATCCCTTCCCAGAAACAGCCCCCCCCAGCCAGCAGCCAGGGTTGCGGCCATTCCCAATTGGGAACTCCCAGGAAAATGAAGACCTCTTCTTCCTGACATTTCAGACTGTGGGTGATGGCAGGTATTCACAGGGGGTAGCAGCTCAAGGCAATGCTTGTGGAGAAGAAAACACAGAAGTCTGTTAAAGGAAGCTAACATGAAATGTTAGTTGAAAGAATCGGTGTCTCTGGAGACCAAAATATTTGGATTTGAGAAAATGTTTTATATAAGTGCCCAGAAAGTTAGCTTGGGAAGTCTTTCAGCTGGTTGGCCTCATCTTAAATACATGCCTCAGTCACATCCCGAATGTCACAGCTATTGAAGGAGTCTGTAATGGGAAATGTTAACGGGTCTTCACAGCAAATCTGACCATTTTGGCAACGTGCAGATGTCACCGTGTGCGGTGCACGCAGTCACCCCCTCAGCCCCAGCCCAGCGATGGACACACAGGTTAGCGCAGGGACTCGGGCAGGAGGAGCTGCTTCAGCTGGGTGGTTTAATGCCGTTGTTACCGCTGTGCTAATAACTACCGAATTGTCAGTGCCACAAAGCAAAGCGTCGAGGGAAGTAATTATCTGCAATGATCTTACACAATGTTCCAGGTTTGAACCAAAACCAAAAACTTCCTTCAGTCTCTGTGGGACTTGGTGTTATTTTCGTTTCCTACACCCACAAAGCCAGTTCCTGGAATGTGTTTGATCAGGTAGATTAACCCCAGGTTCAGCTTCAGGGCATTTACACGTTTGTGCCTTCTCCCCTCCCACGTGCAGTGCCACCACCCCAGCAGCTCTCCCGCCTGTGTTTTCCCTCATTTGAAATAAATATTGCTTCCCATGAACTCATGAAAAGCAAGCACCAATGGATGTGTTTCTGAGGCCTCAGGCATTTCTGCCAGTCTGCATCAGAGGACCCCCAGCATCCCTACGATACAGCAGCAGCCTGACAAACGGCTGGAAGCCTGTTTGTGTTAGAGTCGCTCCAGAGTATGCAAACCCTTGAATTACATCCGCAAATACACATGCTCAGGCTCCCTCTCGTTACCACAAACACGTGCAATAAGATTAAATCTTGTCATTACTCATTTATCTCCTGTTATGTGCTGCTTGACAACTAACTCCAAGTGCCATGCAGTAGCAGAGGCTGGTTGCTGACCACCGCGATCCTCAGACCTGGATGTTTCCTGGCAATATGCATCATAGCCAGAGCAGCACAGGGAGGTGCCGCTGCCGACAGATTCCCATCTGTTGAAATAACTGTGCCGGCCACAGTGAGCAATCTGCAGGAATAGAGTATTTTTCCAGCTTGGAGAAGGGCCAAGGCAGATGGGAGTGATAGTGGGACTGGGGGCAACTCCAGAGAAGGATAATGTATTGCAGCTCTGCTAATGACACAGGGTAAAGCAACCAGGATGCTGCACCCGTAATAAACAGGCTGTGTTCTTACCAGAGGACAACGATGCTGATTATTGCAGATAATGGTAGTAGTGCCTTTTGCCTGACAGCTCCCTGAGCCTCGCAAAATTGTGTGATGGATGTCATCAGTCTGGTCCCTATGCGGAGGTAAGAGATGGGTGTTTCTGTGCCGCGTGCTGGAACGGCTGCGAGTGCGAGCACTCGGGTGGCAGGCTCCTGGTGAGAAGTTGCGGGATGACGCAGAGAGAGAGGGAGTTTGGGCTGTTGGGGTGACTACAGGGCATTGCCTGGCTCCTGAAAAGGTGGCTACCAACTCAATATGTGACTGCTGCCTAAATAGTATCATTAGACAGCTGTAATTTCAAGTGTGATATTAAAGTGCATCTATTAGAAGAAAGGGGAAAAGTTAGGGCAAAGAGCAGCCTGGGATGGTCTCCAAGGGCAGGGACGGGACCTGTAGTGCCTCACCAGCCCAGGGCTGCAGGGCAGAGGTGTGAGGCTGGCCAGGGCACGGGCAGGGCCTGGTGCAGGCTGCCACTGGAGCCCTAAGGAAAGCAAACGGAAAGAGAAGAGAGTATTTGTCCTTTATAACTGACCTACAGGTGAATGAAATGTCATGGGAGGGAGTGCAAAACTACAAGGATTGTCCTCTGTGGAGCCAAATGGCATAAGGTTTCCCAGAGAAAAGAGGAAAATATTATTTGCCACAGCAAGCCAGAGCTTGGGGCAGACAGCTGATCCCTGGGAGAGGAGCATGGAGCTGAGGCAGAAGGCATTTTATCCACCTGGACAGCTCAGGCTGAGAAATTGGCCTGTGAAACTCTGGACTTGCTCACCCAGCATCAGGACCACACTTCACAACTTGGGTGTGTGCCTCAGTGTCTGGGATTAATGGGGCAGTTCTGCCTCTAATTGAAATATAATCTAATTAAAAAGCAAGCTTTCTCCTTGTCGTTTCCTCCACTTCACAGGTTAGGGGACCCTCAGCACTTTATCTCTGCAAACACCATTGCTCTTTCAATCTGAAAACGCATTTTCTGACAGACATTGGAGATGTCAGGAGCAAGCACGGAGCTGACAGCAAGTTCTGGCTACTGCTGACCATCAGGGAGATACTGCATCTCCCAGCCTGACCATCAAGGAGATTTCAGGTATCGCAGCCTCACAGCTGGGGGGACATGGGATCTCCCAGCCCAGGACTAGGTAAGCCTTTCCCCAAGGAGTGACACTGATGTGCTTGTTTGGGACAGGGGTGGCTGTAGAAAAGGTGTCATGAGGAGGTCACTACCACGTGTTTGGTGAGCGCCGGGGAAGGCACTCCTCTGCCCAGGCTCAAGGGAAACAGGAAAGCCAGGGATGTCTGTGGCCTTGTCCTAAGGATGAGGAAGGAGGGACCCCTCATTCTCAGCTCTCCTTGCCCGGGGAACAGTGCCTGTGGCTGGGCTGGGAACACAAGGCACCCACAGTCCCGGGTCCGGACCCACTGGCTGCTGGGGGTGCTCTTCGCCCCTGCGCCTCTCCGCCCCCGGGGTCACCAACCTGCC
>NW_010223775.1:63015-63230 GCF_000690775.1 Eurypyga helias | reverse complement strand
TCCTGTAACCTGACCTTCACACCGAGGCTTTTACTGTGGCTTCGCACCGTCCTCACTTGGGGCGGTGGGAGCACCCAGCTCAGCAGTCAGTCAGTCAAGGTTTAGATTATACAGCAAAGCTTGACATTTCGGAATTCTGTTCAGCTCTTGCAGCAAGAACCAGAAAGGCACAAGCGCTTCTGCCCAAAATCCTAAACGCGGGTGTAAAGGTACTC
>NW_010223775.1:62665-62952 GCF_000690775.1 Eurypyga helias | reverse complement strand
CCCTGCCCCTTCAAGAAGAGGGAAAGCAGAGCAGCCGTGCCTCTGGAAGAGAAGGGAGCTGTATTTGGAAGAGGGAAGGAGCTCCCCTCCCGTAGCACGGCTGCTGCCGGCGCGTGTCATGGCAGAGGCTCCTCCTCAGCCACTCCCTTCCCGCGCAGTCGCGCGTGGCTGGTGCGGTACCAGATCTGTGAGGGGCACCGCGCCCAGCGCGGCATCGCGCCCGCAACCGGGATCACCCTACGGCTCAAGCCGTTTGCACTGCCGCTGGCCAGACACAGTGGGTAACA
>NW_010223775.1:0-62624 GCF_000690775.1 Eurypyga helias | reverse complement strand
AAAGAGCAGCTATAGTCTCAACATTTCACACTGTCTTACCAAACAATTGCTCCTAAAATTTTTTAAGCCGTCTTCCGCCAACGCACACAGAATGTAAATCTCCTGCTGCTGCAAAAAAGCCGTTTGAGGCAAATGAGCTCACGACGATGAATTTTAACATCTGCGGAGATGGCAGCTGCCAGCGCCAAAGCAGGGGTAGCCGGCAGCGCTCCGGCCCAGAGACCGGGAGGCTGAGCTGCTCCCGCTCACGGGCTCACCAGTCGCGTGACACCGCTACGACTGAACCGATCCGACCTGAACACCGGACCCTTTTCTGCCTGCCGAGGGCCTGATGCAGCAGCCTGGACACAACCACCACCTTCCTCTGTGTCCAAGAGGGAGCTAAAGGCAAATCCTAAATGCCACCCCCAAGTGAACTCTGCACTGCACAGAACGGCTTCGGGGGGTGTTTATCACAGCAGTGGATGGGGCTCTTCAAGAGACGGAAGCAGCAGCCTCCAGGAATTCCATGTCTGCTATTGTAAAGAGAGCCAAAAGAAGCCCCAGGACAGGTGGGTCCACAAGGTAAGAGGCGGGGCCCAACAAGGACGTGTTGGATGGCAGCATGTTCTGCGGAGCAGGAGGCTGTTGTATCAAGGCCGGGAACTCAAGAATGAAGATTGAGGCTTTGACCCCAACTCCCAAGGCTTATTTAGCTCCCACACCGCCCCCCAATCCCCCGCTTGCAGATGCCATCTGTGCCGCAGCGCCAGGCAGGGTGAGCTAAGGACAGTTGCGTGCGGATTTTCAGTGGTAACCATCCAGGGAGAGAAGGCCAAGGAAAATGTTCACAGATGAGGAGCTGACACCAGACACCACCGCGACAATCTCATCTGCTCGGTGCGGGAAGGCCTTCAGGGGGTCACTCCTGGGGGCGGAGAGATGATACTCACTATCCTCTGCTGCTGAAGTATCCCATAGCCGAGGTCGCAGAGGAGGAGAAAGTTGTTGAGAAAGGTGCTGGCAATGCTGAAGTAGTGAAGGAAGAATTTCTAGCCCTCAGCCTTGGCTGCAGAGTTTAATTTTAACTGTGTTAAAGATAGAAACGTATGATAGGAACCTTAACCAAAAAAAAAAAAAAAATAAAAAGTACAGCTAGAGCATTCACGCCGCGATTTCACTGCGGCCCCTTCCGCCCCAGCCCTGCCGCGTGCCCTCAGCCTACCGCGCTGCTTTCGCTGCCGCTCTGGGCTCCCCTCTACCTGCACGCTTTCACAACCACCGACCGTGGCAGCCCCTTCTCGGTGACTTACAGCCCCGTGTGTACACTCCACAGGTAAAGCTTTCAGTTTGGTTTTTTTTCCCACGTAAAAACCCACTCCAACGGGGCTCTGACTCAACTCTGCCTCATGCAGTTTGGGAAGAGGAGATAGAACAGCACACTGGGCGCTGTTTTGCCCTCGGTGCCTGCGTCTTCCTTGCAGTGCTGTTTACAAATACTCCAAAGTTCATTAGATTCTGCTTCACGGAACGGCCAGGTAAAACCAGGTGACAGCAGGTAGGTCAAGAAGCTTGGAGGCCCACCTGCACTGGGTTGGCTCGGAAGTGCAGGGGACAGAGCACCTCAGAAGCTGCAAGCTTTCCGTTAACACATGTATATGGAGAGAATTCTGTTGCGTAACAGGGTGAGGAAGGCAATGAAGTATCCTACGTTGTCGTGACCTGTGATTTGCTGCTCCTTTTTCTGCCTGTGGTGATGGCACATTTAAACTCCACGTGGAAGAGCCCTGGGTGAGTAACTGCGGATCACAGCAATGGGAACACAAACCCACCAAGAACGCGCCCTCTCCTCTGACGGTGCTCCAACACACCCCCCACATCGGGCTGCGCAGCCAGATTTTAGCTGCAGGAAAAGCTCAGGCATTGCCGCGAGGCAGCGAAGAGGCGAAAGAAGGTCCAGTTCAGTGAGCAACGCAGCCACACATGGGCGTGGCAGCCTTCAGAGAAAGGCTCAGAGCTGGATTCAGAGCTGCAGAGGCTGTGCTACCACGCACTAACCCTACTGAGTGCTGGAAGGCCAACAGTTTCACTGCAGGGAACGCTCCCTCCACGCGCAGGCATTTTGTGTAAGCACACGGCAAACGGTCTGACGCAGGGTGGCATCAGCCACAGCTGCCGCTACCAAAAGCATTTACATCCAACTAAGCAGGCATAACCCACTGCGTTAGGTTTCACCTTCTCGTTTCCAAAGCTCCAGGGAGCACATTTTCAGGCTGGTTTTGAGGCCTCTCATTTTCCACGCTGAGGCTCAAGACCCAACGTCTGGAGTTTTACGCCAGACGCTGGTCAGCTGCCAACACCAAGCTGCGCTTGGACACCAAGACGCACCTCGAGGGACAGGAGTCCGTGGCTCATGCTGCAGCCAGGGACGCTGAGACCCGGAGCCGCTCCCTCTCCTTTGAGGACGAGATGGCATTTCGTTGGAGCGCTGGCCCCGCTGACACTGCAGCACCGAGCTGGACACAGGCTAGCTGTCTGGGATTTGACTCATCCACGTTATTTGATGGTCTAAATCCAAGGTAGTTATTTTTAAAGCGGGCTGCAGTAAGGTGCTGTGGAACTGGCTTCGTCAGGAACACAGGTTTGCAGGTATTCAGCCCGCAGTATGTAACGGCATGCGGGCAGCCTGCCGCAGCGCCGAAGTCACTGGGTTGAGAAATGCAGCCTGTGCACAAAAGTTCCATCAGGGCTCTTAGCCCAGAGACTTCAGTCTTAATTTAATCCAGCTGCCACACGAGAACCATTATAATCAATGAACAAAGGGAAGATTTGCACAGTCAGCAACAAGACGCCGCTTTAAGTACCTGCATATTTGAGAATCCAAGTAATGCTCCTATTCATAAGTAAGAGGCTTCCAGCCGAGCATGTAACAAATGAAATGCACGGATGCTGGGCCACCACGTGCTTAGGAAAGCTGGGGGCCCGTAGAAAACAGCACAGTTAGTCAGAGCTGGGTTTTCACCGCCAACAAAGTCACTGAAACCATGTTGCAGCCTGTGGCCAGCTGCGGTGGGGCAGCTGGCACCACCCTCTCGTGGTCTTAACACCTATTTGTGCAAACCTGACACCACTGCAGCAAGGAGCAATTTTTGCCCTCCTTTGCACAGTTCTGGCCCCCAACACTACCCAGCAGCGCTACCCGCCTGCCCAGCAACCATCGCACACTGTCACGCTCCGTCTTCAACCTTGCGCTGACCTTTTTCCTCCCGGTCCCAGTAAAGCAGAGCACCACAGGTAAATTCTTGCTGCATTTCAGAGAGGGGCGAGTGGCCCCGGCTAACCTGCGGCGGTTCACCTTCGGCCTGCTCGTTAACGTGAGCGGCCCGAGGGTCACGCACACTCCGTGTCTGCCGACAGCGCTCCGAAGGTGCAAGGCAGAGCATGCTGTCATTGTCTGACTCGGCTCTGGCCGCGGTAGCAGCGTTACTGCTCTGTGCCAGAGCTAGGCGAGCTACAAGGGAAGCAAGAGGCAAAGCCCAGTATTCTACTAGCAACCGCAGACGCAGTTTAAATGTTACAAATGCGATAGGAGCCGCCGTAAACTCCGCAGGCATGACACAGCAATTTCAGTAAATACAGCATAGTAAATTGCTTATTAAATCAAGCTGCCCTCGAACAGGAGCTGTGGCTGCAAATTCAAATGATACGGCGACATAATCTAACTGCACCAAATCACACCGCTCCCATCCTTCTCTTCCCAACCCCAAGATTTTAGAGCTGCTTAGAGGAGCTAAAAACCCTTCCTGGCGCATGAAGCCTTCTGCGAGGCCTAAGCAGAGTGCATGGACGGGCAGCGAGCGCGTAGGCGCGGTGCTAGACAGTAGGCTTCTGGTGGTAAGTAGAACTTGACCTCGTGAACTTCAACCCCTGGACTCCGTGGGATGCAGTAAGTCTGTCTGCACACGTTCTTCTCCGAAGGGGTGAACAGAGCACTTGGGCATGGTGCCTGGGCTGCAGAGCGATCAGACTGGTGCCGGCGGCAGGAACGCTCTTCGGGCTTACTGTCCCTCTGGTCCCATGCCCCTTCCAAAATCACAGGGTCTGCCCCGACCCCACTGTGGTTTCTCCCATTCCAGGAAATGCACCCATCTCACTAAAAAGATGAAATTGCATCTGAAAGGCAAATGCACTCAGTGGGGACGGCAGCACGACGCCACGCAACACCATCGGACCTTTTACAAGGTGACTAACCCCAGTGAAAGAAGTAGGAAGTCATTTAGGAACTGGATACTCTGAGGGATGGATCTGGAAAGGATAGACAGTGGGAAGGACAGCCCATGCCTGCTGCTGGGAATTTTCTCATCTCCAGGGGATACAGCTGAGAACAGCAGTTCTCATTTCTTGTTCTTCCAAACCAAGGCCAGAAGTTACCAGGACAAACAAAGGCAATTCCACATCTGCAACTGCAACACCAACAACTTGATCTCATTTGAAATCCCTTCTTTTTTTTTTCCAGGGCACACATGGAAAAGAGCAAATTTAAGATAAACACCTAGAATACGACAATGAAAAGGCAGTAAATCGGGCCAACTTGGGCCGCAGCACATGGATTGCAAGTGACTGTACGTGGCCCAGGATCAGCAGGTGCAGAGGGCGAGGTGGTCCTGAATAACAGTTGCCAGGTGCCTCAGCCCGGTCAGTACAAACCGCCTGTGCACGCGCGCGGAGACTAACCCACACGGTGCCCAAACACGCCCGAAGTTAGAGAATGGCTGCAACTGGTTTAAGACAAAGAGTTTGCTGCAGGCTACCAAAAAACAGCAGGTTGAAAGCGCCGGGAAGAATCCTTGCTATGGCAGAACAGCTTAAACACACGCTCCAAGGCTACCTTGTTGGAAAAATGCCGTTCGCGGACTGGAACATCTAGCAGGTGACTGGAAATTAACTGTGGTCTCACTGAGCCACCACCTGCAGGCTTCGGAACAGATCTGCCAACCTCGAGACACTTCACTCGTGACTGACACCGAGACAACGTGCCGAAGAGGGACCGCTGTAGTCACACAGGCACGGGAGCACGGGGAAACCCAGCCCGCAGAGAGGCATGATGCTGTGTCCTCCCGGGCCTACCAGCTGGACCACAAGCATCTGGGCGCTTTTTTGGAAAAAGAGGCGTGGTGGGTGAGAGAGAGGATAACACCTTGTCTACCCAGAGGGAAGCAGCTTATTAAACAGGTGCCTGGCTGAAGAACTTCGGCGCGCAGAGGTGATGCATCCCAGCGGATCAGCGTTTCCCAGCTCAGTCACAGGTTCTGCGTTTCGAAGACAGGAAGATGCAATTCCTGCCAGGTTTTTTTGCAGGGTGCTGGGCAGCGCAGCTCGGATGTAGCTGCAAGTCTGATCCTGCTTAGGAGCCACGAAACAGCACGTTATACATATGATGGCCATTCCACAGCCCTGGGCCGGGGTCACTATACCTCTCCACTTCCTCCTTTTTGGGGGCCAACAGACAGTTTTCCCATTTGCAGGGGACACTGTGCACAAACACAGCTCTGACCTTTTGGCAAGGAGTCTTCCACGTGACTCCAGGTTTCAAAGGCTGAGTTTATCCTACTAGATGTACAGCATAAGCTCTGCTACAGCTTATGAGGTAAATCCTCCCCTTCCTTAAATTTACGGATGCTTTTTTGAGCAGTCTGCATTCTGAAATCCCCATGCAGCTGAGCAGATCTGCCGAGGCAAAGCGGCCGTGACTTTGTACGATTGTTGAAAACACCAGTTAAAATTAACACACTCAAAAAAAGAGGAAAGAAAGAAGTGAAGATGATTATTTTAGAATAAATATAAGGGAGGGGAACCTTCACACAGTAATGTTACTGCCTTGAGCACTGGTCTGCAGAGTATTTAAAAAAATAAACATTATTTTTCATTCCTTTTTTTCCAAAAGGCCTTCAGAATTAGGATCGGGCTGCTTCTGCAATTCAGCATGTGTTTCTGAACCACTACAAGTTAGCTGGTTACTCTCACTGGGTACCTTTGCTTTCGCTCACATACAGTTCCTACCGGAAGAGGTGAGGAGCGGGGCAAGCGCTGCCCCTGCACCCCCAGTGCTGCAGCACTTCCCACACACGGCACTACCAAACGCCTTCGGGCCAGGCCGGCTAGTACAGCGTGACGGTAATAGCGGGAGCGGGGAGGGAACTCACCCATCCTAGCACAAGCTTAAAACCACCCCCAAACCTGCTCATCACCCATTTACAACAACAACGCAGGGGAAAAAAGGAAAGAGCTCTCTTAAACCTGGATAACTAAGGTTTAAGAAAAACCCAGCTGGCTCCAGCTTCCAAGGATGCCTGGGGGTGCCTTCCTAGCCTAAAAAAACTAAACAAGTTGGAAGTGAAAGCAGGCCAGGGAGCCAGCTAGGAAGCAACATGACCCCCAGCCAGTGTGGAAGTGAAGACTGTACAGCAAACAAGGGAGGATGGACCCAGGGAATTTCTTGAGGTGATTTTGTTAGAGGTACACTTGGGAGTTCTGGTTTTTTTTTCCCTTGGAATAGCCTACAGCTGTCTGACACAAGGAATGCGCCTCACAGCTTCTTGATTAAAGGTACAACTTCTCAGAAGCTTCTGAAGGATTTAGGAGCTTAAACTGCACTGCACATTCCACAGGAATTTGACCTGTAATTAATTAGACTCTTCTGGAGAGTGTTGTTTCTTTTGTTTTTATAGTGCCCTCTTCCCTTGCGATCTCTGAGAAAGCCTGTTTTGAAATCAGGGTGTGATTAACCGCAGCATCCCACGTTACGGAATTACAGTGAGCGCGAGAACTAATGTATGCAACTTATTTCTGATATCCTGGAGTCACTGTCAGCTTCCTTCCTGGACAAAGGGGTTTAAGGCTTTCAGCCCCTCTTTATGTAGCCAACTACAGCACACTGGAAGCACAATTATGCTACTAAGATAAGACGAAATGCAGTGGTGATGCACCAATTTATCATGTTTGGGTTCTTCCAAGGAAGCCCATTACTCACAGAAGAGAATTTTCTCAAGCAGTTAGTCACCAGCAGACAGCTCTCCCCGTTACTCCTTCCTTTTCTATAGCTGGTGGATAGTTTGTTCCTCCTCTCACCATCCCAAAAGTGCAATATTAGGAAAAGTCAACACCTAAATTTAAAGTAAACAAACAGTATTTAACTTTCCCTTAACCAAAAAAGAAATAACAATAGAACAGCAAGCCAACCTTTTTTCATCAAAAAAAAGACAAAAGCAGCTTGCTGTCCTGTTAATACTACTGAAAGGTACTGAATACCTTTCTTTAGCTTATCGAAGCAAGCATAAACCCACACTACCTACTAATTACAGCTTGCATAGAAACGTTCTGGTTCGGACTTTGTGCAAATCTTCCTAAGGCGTGCTTGAGAGTTTCGGTAGCAATGCAGCAGTTAGCAAAGGACGCTGAGAAACCGCGAGGAAAATTCCAGGCGGTCTGCGATCCACATCCACTCACGCAGTTCGGTTGACTTCAAAGACCAACAGCTGATAGCTGCAGCTCTGTCTGCGACATAAGGCAATACGGTATGCGTAGGGCCTGGCACCTGCTTTCGGCTACTCGGGGGTTTAGCACACATAAGATCACTTGAATTCAAAAACACTGAGCCACTGCTTAAGAGAGGGCTTCAGACCTGGGTTGGCAAGAACCCATTCCAGGGAAAAGGAAGGGGGAAGAGGACAAAGACATGAAGCAGCACAACCCTTCACGCAAACCTTGTGCGGGTTTTGCCTGTATTTTTATACTCGGAACTGTTCTCGCAGGGCAATGTTTTTCCAAACAAACTGTCTTCTAACAAGTTACCCGGAAGAGTACCTCTGGAACAGAAAAGGCTAAAGCGTTCGCCTATCGTAGCCAACCCACAAGCGTCCACTGCAGAAATTCATCGGGAATCAGCGACGCTAGTAGGGTGGCTGCACAAAGAGGAGGAGATGAAGTAGGAAGCTGCAGCAAGAGCAGTGTCAGAAATCTCTCCATTAAAGTTATGTAGCACAGAGGGAAGTTATAAGGCCTAATATAAGGTACTATGGAATAACATTTTGCCTCCTTCTTGCCCCTCCAAATCAAGTATTTTCAGGAAATATTGAAGTACAACCTTCTTTTGTAAGCAGCTTTGCATTAAAAACCTGTTTAAGCTCCAAAACATTTTTTTTTAAAACAACCATCAATAATAATCCTCAAAATCCCCCAGTATTTTGTAACATAAAATGGAGTGTTCCTGGGCAAGAGCTGCCAGCTCCTTCAGGAACTCCGGGAAAAGGGCAGCTGCGAGTACAGCATTCCTCACGTGTGCAGGAAGACCGGGATGAGCCAGGCCTTTCTTTTCTTTCTGTCCCAGGAAAGGCTGGAGCAGAGCCGGGTAGGCGTCAGAGAGGTTCCTTCCTTTCCCTCCGCTGCTGCTGTGCTGGACGTTACCTAAAGCCAGGAGGAGAGAAGAGGAAAGGAAAAAACTGACTTGGTGCATTAGGGGCAGAGTATTGGTGCTGTGGTGTAAATGGGGACCATTTACAAGGGCTGTGCTCAGAGCTGTAGTTTGCAGTACCCAGACTGTGCAGGGAGACACTCCTCTAATCCAACATTTTAAAGTTCTACATGGCCCAATTCTATTGCATTTCTTATTAGCTGTCTTTCCCCAGGTTATATATTATTCAGTTCTAGCTCTGATGAGAGAAATATGTGGGCAGAAGAGGAGTCAAGGGAAGGAGTAATATGGATTTGCCTTATGAAACAGCAGATAAAATCTACCCATCTAGACCCAGCATGGTTGTCTCAGTCGAAATTATACCCTGCTCTAGCCCTCCCCCAGATCAGAATACACTTTGGACTTCACTTCTCTTTCTCTATTCTCACCCCGTAAATCACCATGTGAACAGGTTTGAGGCCGAGCTATCACACTGCCATGGGAGTTTGGAGAAAGCTCAAAACTGAGGGAAAAAATATTTACATTTGAACATTTGATTTTTCTACAGCTGCAGAACTAACTACACGTACCTTTAACTCCCTGCAAAGCAAGTAAACACTAAAGAAAAAGAGCAAGCAAAACCCACCGCATGCTCTGCTACCTGATCTCTGCTGCCAGAGATCAGGGCTCGAGCATCAGAACGCATGGAATTACAGTGACAGCGGCACTTAGATTTCAATCAATCGCTCCTTGTTTCAACCTGAAGCAGAACTGCACTTTAATTAGATGATAATTAATTTAGTGAAACTAAAAAGGTGACAAAATGGAACACTGATGGAAATAAATACTTTACAAAGTAAAATCAGCCAGCAGAACTCCCTGCCACAAGATGTCATCGAGGCCAGAGCGGAGACAGATAGAGTCCCGCCTGACTCACAAGCGGGTGTTTGCATGGGCTGTACAAGTAAAGCATTCCTAAAAAACCCAAAGGACTGCCATAGTAACTCCCACACTGCAGATAAGCCAAACCCAACATCGCTGCAGGAGGAAGAGGTTTCCCTTAACGCACACGCAGCTGATGTTAAAACAACTCGGCTCAGGTGACGTCACCCTTTTTCTGACACCCCTACGAGCACAGCTAACGCAAAGCCCGTAGGTAAATCCCCTGCCTCGTGCAGCAGGGCAATCCCTCTTTTTCTTGTGCAGCAGCTCTGCGCTCTTCCTCCGTTCCTCTAGTGCTCTCAAGGCACTGTGGAATTACCGTACGCTTCCAAACACTCCCAAGGAATTTTCACCTTAATCATCTGACAGAGCTGTACTTGTCTCGAGTTTCACAAAACCTTTCCAACTCCAGACTTATCAATCATTCATATTGTTATGCTGCAAATTTTTATCTGCTAGAGACAGAGTACAGGAACTTCAGTTCTGTGGAAAATTCTCACTGGGGAAGGAAAAACAACTTAAATTATGAATTACAATGAAAAGCTAAAGTTGAGATTCCCTTGAAGAGATTTTTATTTTTTTTACATTTTCTAACATCAGAATGCTTTATAATTAATATTTTCAGTTGTTAAGACAGTTCAGCCAATATAACCAGAATGCTGGGACACTCAAAGTGGTTTGGTTTTTTTTTTTTTAAACTCTTCCCTTCAGAAAGGATCAAAATTGATACATTTTCCTAAAAACATTTTGATTTTAACTGCTTCATTGGGGGTGTAGGGGCACAGAAAACTGGTCTAGGGACAAGAGATTTGATTTTTTTTTTTTTGTTTTGTTTGACCAGGTTATTGAATTCTGCCATTACTGCAGCAGTTCCTACCTTGCACGCCTTAATCATTATAATGAACTGCTGTGGGTTGATGGACTAGTGAGCCACCTGCCCCTAGGATTACACTTTGATTACTTGCGTCACCAGTCTCGTTGGGAACCAAGTCCACAGCCATCCAGGCACTTATTTACGCCCCGTCTATCTGTCAAGACCTTCCACAACACAGAAGAAAATGTACCAACAGGGTGACTAAGCAGCCATGTTTCAAACTCCTAAATAATGACCAGCATGAGTCAACCTGGCAATTTCTGATGCCCGCAGAAGAAAACCGGCATAGAATGGGATGTATAAATAACTGTCATTGGGAATGCCTTATAAAAGTGTTCTGGTTGCCAGCACCTGAAAAAAGGGCGCTAAATGTTGCCTCCAAATGTCATCCCCCACATGCTAGGTACAATACCATCTAATTGTAAGGCTTTCTAATCTATGGCACCAGAATGTAGAGCCTAAAACACATGCAATGCACAGTTCCTCTACAGCAGGCACCTTCCACAGGCAGCCTTAGCGAGATCATAGTTTTACACACTAGATGTACTGCAAACCTCAGAAAAAATAACACGCTGACTAGAAACTCGGTGAATTACTATTCAAAGCCTCAAAAAATGAAAACACGATTCAAACAGCACATAAAAACTCCTGCTTTCCATACTTCTGGAACTCCAAGAAACGTACCAATGTCTTCAGACAGGTATGTGCAGAGTATGTGACTATTAATGACTCGCAGGGATGAGTAAGCACACCTGTAAACGCAGCCTCTCCTCAACCCTGCAGCCAAGTCCGCTCTAAGTCACCGCGGTCACCTGCTCTCACCAAACTCGACACATCCCCAGTGTGCGGGAAGTTGGCTTTTAAGGGAAAGCAGCACCCAGCACAGCCTGCTCAGCAGCAAGCTGAGAACAAGCACGTCTCCAGGGCAGGGCCACAATTCTACAGGTTGCCTAGCTGTGTCTGGCTAGTTCTTGGTTAGAACGTAAGCTTCTTCGTTTTGCTTATTTTTACGAGCTTCCCCCATGGCAGTGTAAGTGCTAGTAACTGTGTAGACAGGCAGAGCATCCAGTGTGCTTGAGAAGCAGCAGATGATACAGAAGTCCCCTGGAAAGCTGGCTTGTTGGGATGAAACCTGTTTAAACTCCCCACTGCTCTCCAAGTGTCCTGGCTTTCACACACACACACATCCCACCCCCCCCACCCCCCTTTGTTGTGTTGTTGGTTTGTTTTTCATTCAAGAATGCACATTCAAAGTTTTCTGGGTAATATCCATCTCCTTCGGTAGTAGCCCAAACCATGATATGAAGCCTTATTCAAATGTTGCAGGCACCAATTCATTCTGGACTTCTGTCCTCCCTAACATTAATCAAAAAAGAACCAGTGACTAGCTGAAGGTCAGGCTAAAAATAAAATGAAATCATGCACATATGCCACCTCGCCTCATGCCTTGAAAGCAAGTTTGTTTACGGCCCAACTGACAGTGAGCCAAGAACTGATTTTGTTACTTCTTTAAACAGACATTTTCTGTAGTAAATAAGAGCTGTTAAAGAGCAATGAATATCCAAATAGATCCATACACTGTGGCATATGGAGCATCATCAGTTTAAAGTCAGAAGGGTACCTCAGGTTAAATGATATTCACAATGCACCACACCTACTTCTAATGGTGTGGCAGGAAGATGAGAGAGGGGTAACTGGCGAGTCTTTCCACCCAGCCCCCTTGGACTGTGGTTAACGTTTACCTGTGGTTAGCAATTCTTCCGTGGCATCAGACGTGTCCACACGAAACAGCAAGTACTGTTGGGCCTCCAGGAGAAGCCCTGGGAAGTCTTTTTCAATGGAAGCAAAGTGTTCAATTTTATTTTTCACAGATGCCAGCACCTGCCAAAACAACAGTACCAATTACTTCTTCCTGCCTTGCTCCCAGCACAGCCACAGACTGAACACTCTGCCTTTCTCTAGCTGCCTTACACTGGAAGTACAACAAAAGTTACGGTCGTACAGCATTTCCAGTTCTTCCCGCAAATGTAATTAAAACCTCAAAATGAGGTTAGAGGTGCTCAGACAGGTGGGAAGGCAACTGGTGGAACTGAGAAGAACTAGTGTGAGGGTTAATGGGACACCAAAAATACTGTTCAAGTCGGCACGAGTAACGCTTGTGATCAAATACCTGATAGAGCGACCGCACACTGGGCTGAAACACCATGTTGGTGTTGAGCAGAAAGGAGCGAAGAAGAGGCTGTGGGTAACTTGCCAGCTGAGTAATAATCCCAATAAGCAGCAAATTCACATGCAAGGAATTCTCCAGCATGTTCTCCAGCTTTGACAACACTACGCTGATGAACGGTCCTGCAAAAAAAAGAAGGAGGAACCAATGCTTTTCTTGTCACAGAAGAAAAATCCTAAGATCTAGGAAACGGGCGTTTAAAAGGAATTTTGATCATGGTAACCAACCAAACCAGACCTTCCACACACTAATTAAAGCCAGCAGGGAGAAAAACCAAACTGTATCTGAGCAGACAAAATAGACTTAACGGAGGTGTTAAAAGCTTTCGTGAGTAGAAGCACTTTGGGTAGCGAGCCCACGAATTTACATTAACAGCACATTCAACGCGTGTAACTGCTCTACTGTACGCGTGCCAATAAGGACTGGGGCTCATACATGATGGGCTGCTGTTCTACTCCCCTTGAAGTCAGTCAGAATGGTACCACGGGTTTCCATGCAAACAGAACCTGCCCCTTTTTACACTTGCTGTCTCATGTCTACATAAGAGCTAGGCAGCGTAAATTATAGCTACCTTTGTCTTATCAAACCACTGTGTTGTTCTAATGAAAATATGCAAATGCTACTCTAAACACAGAAATCAAGACCTGTGACAGTTCACATGACAAGAAAAGGCATTTTCCGTACTGCAAACAGTCACATAACACAGGGAACGCATTAAAATAGATTTATAAGCAAAATTATTGGTAGACGTAGGCTCTGTCATACAAGCGTCACGAATAAATAATAGCTTTAGTTTGTGTATTCATGCTGCAGGATAACCACAGAAGCATTTGCCATGGAAGTACATAAACCCTTAGTGTTCAAGCTTAAGAAACCTTTGCAAAGCTGAGGCATGACTTCAACCAAGTGATATGTATCATTAGACAGTACAGTTCCTTCCTCGTTCCACAGCCAGTCCCACCCCACGATTCTGGCTGTGTAAAAGCCAGGGAAACCACGCAGAAGGCTTCCTGGGTGACACGATACCAGCACTGCTAACTTCGAACATCCAGCCCTAGTCTCCAGCACAAGATGCATGTCACGAGCATTTTTGAGGGTCAAGCAGGTAGCCATAATCCGACCCCGTTCCAGCTCCGCTCAGCTAGCAAGTGGATGCCGTTCAAGCTACCTGGGCATAGTTTAGCCCAGTTTAACTTGCCTGCTGTCAACTGGCAGAGCCTAAAGCAATTCTGGCCAGCACAATAGTAGGGATCTGATCAGAAGTGCCTGCGTTGCCACATCACCTAACAGAGCAACACCAAAGGTTGGAGTCGATCGTGTTTTATAGCGACCGGAAGTACAGCGCAAGCCGTCCCTGCCAGCACAGCTCCACTCACAAGAGGAAAGGCAGGGGGGCCAGCACTGACAAGACCTCACGTGGCTGCTCCCTTTCAACCAGCACCTCAGCCATCAGTGAAGGTCGGTAGCACATCCAGCAGCAACCTTCCCTGCCTGCGCACCCAACAACCAACCCCAAAACCTTTTGTTGAGAGTTTCTCCTGTCCCAACGTAACCTACTGCTTCCCCCCCTCATGTTGGTGGAGAAGTTTCCGGGGAGTTGCTGAGGACAGCAGTGCAACAGGAGCTCTACTGTATCAAGGGGGAAATGCAAGAGAAAGACTTTAGATCTACCACTGTTTCCCTCCTCTAGGTCAGGGGTCAAAGCTAAGTAGGTAAAGCTGAGCTAGAACTTGTTACAAGTGCAGTACACCACAGCAAGAGAGGTTATATTAAAATATGTCTCAGTGGTAGAGTGACTTTTTCTCCCAAGAAATTATTGAGATGAGAATCAGAGGAACCAAGCAGAGTTTGCAAGCCTCGTAAGAAACAGGGTAAACAGATGAGAAGTCAAAAATTATTCCTTCTCCAACTGTACACCTGTATGTGGCCAAGAAAGCAAGAACTGATGGGGGTGGGGGAGGAGCACAGCATAAAAATTCCTGTTCCTGGACACCATGTTCTTTCTTGCTCAGGGGAAAATAGGGATGTAGTGTTTAATGCTTTTAAATTGGACAGAGACTCCAACAGGACATTTTCTTCACAGATCCATAGGCCTGAAGAGAGCATTTTCACACTGCTGACACTTACCGGGTGTGGGAACCTCTCTCTGGTTATTTGATTCTGCAGAGAGAAGCCCCATCCCACAAGAACATCCCAAAAATCCTTATCACAAACATCTACAAACATAATAATAGAATCATAGAATCACAGAATCACAGAATGGTTTGGCTTGGAAGGGACCTTAAAGATCAGCTAGTTCCAACCCCCCTGTACAGCATTCCATATAAATATGTTGTTATATTTGAGAGACACTGCATTCTCAGCATGTCTGAGGTACTGTTACGAGCACCTCCTTACTTGGAGTCCACCAAGATCTCCATTAAAGCAAGGTAAGCAGCCCAAGAGTAAAATATGTTGTGGATGGGGAGCAGACAGCAAGGCTTTTGGGGGGTTTTATTGGGTTATTTTGTTTGTTTGGAGTTTTTGGTGGTGTTTTATTTGTTGGGGAGGGGCGTGGATGTGGGTGTTTTGAAAAGGAACAACTGGAGGGAGGGACTAGAAGAGAAACAGGGACAACATTTTTGAGCTACATTTGACAGCACATCATGGGAAACAAAGGTTTGAATGTGATTAGCTTCTGGTACAAGGAAATCATCACCACAGCAAAATTAGCAGATTGATTGAAAAACAGGCTGAATTTTTCAATTAAGAAACAGTGCCAGGCATATTGGCCACAGCTGACCAGAAAATGGGCTGCATTTCAATGGACACAAATGAATGTTTTCCTCCTCCTTTCAAATGAATGAGATGCCATCATATGGAGGTTGTGTTTGGGATGAGGAAACCTAGGTTCATTATTATTTTTTATTATTTGCATTACTGTGGTGTCTAGGAGACCTAATTAGAGATCAGGAGCCTGCAGTGCAAGGAGCTGTACGAACACAGACCGAAAGTCCATTCCAACGTCCGAGAGCACTGTCTATTCCTGAACAGCTTGGACAGTCTGCAGAGACCAAGCTTAAACTGCTGCCCGGCAGAAGGCAGAAGAGGGTACCAGCGGCGAGGGCAGGCCTGGCATGGGAGGCAGAGGATGCCAGGGCCGAGCACGGAGACAGGCATGCACAGGCATGGCACCAGTGCTGCCACCTCGTGCTAAAATGTGAAGCAGCAGAGGAAAAATATGGCGATGAGATACCACATCCATAGCATCAGAGGTGAAAGCCACCAGAAAAACAAATTATTTACCTGGGCTCTGTACATTTGATCAGTTACTCCAATCCCCTTTCAACTGCAAAAGCTTCCCCTGTAATGATGGAGCTCTCCCATGCAAATAACATAACCTCTGCTCAAGATTTTAAACAGTTACCAAAAAAAGCAGCCAGAAACACCCCTCAGCACCACCATTTGCTGTCACCACTCTGACTGCTCTGCTCTGCTTTCACGTTGGCTCTCTCTCTCCCCCGGGACCAGCCTCAGCTATTTGGGCTACACACTCTTTAGTGCCAGCACTGTGTTCCTTGCTCTGTGCTTGTGCCGTGGGCCACGCAGTGTGATCTCATTTGGCCCCCTTTAACCACCACGCCTTCCTGTATTCATTATGTATGTAATTAACAGGACATTCCACCTGTAAACGGAGCACCCTGGCTCCTTGCAGCGTGCTTGGGAGACACATCCTCCTTTGGTCCAAAGGGAGATGACATGCTCTCTGCAGAAGGGGTGTCTGCTGAGAAATTCTCAAAGTCCTCCTCCTCTTCTGCAGGAGACGCAGGGTCAGGAGCATCCCACTTCTGCTCCTCCAAGCTTGCACCGTTTGCATCCAGCTCCTTAATAATTTTGTCATACTGTGCAATGAAATCCTCACCATCTGTGCTCAGCAGTCTTACACTTAAGTTACGATCTGCCTCCTGAGGAGAAAGCTTCAACGCTAAGTCTGGCTGTGGATCAATCTCAATCATTTTCTGGTTTATTTGTTCTTTCATTGCACCTTGAGTCAAGCTTGAATTTCTCTTACTGTGCTCATCCGAGTCCATTTCCAGCTGGCTCTTCAGAAGAGGACCATTGACTACAGTCTGGCTTTGGCCGTCATGTTCTCTGGCTACATTTACAGGTTTCTCCCTGGAGTTGTCATCATCCTGAGTATCCTTCTGGGCACATAACCTGTAAACCATAACATCATCCTGAAAGTCTGATTCCTCTATGTAAGATCCTTTGATGAGCATGATGGCATTTTTTTTCATTTCTTGAATGTGTTTTGGTGGCTCTACAGGTGGCTGCATCTCTGTGTTTCCCAGGTCATCATATGGTTGCGGTGAGCTCACATCAGAACCAGGAGAAATCCCTGTGTCATAGCTATCATCCCATTCTAGCTCCAACTGCATCTTCTCACTGAATGGAGTGACTTGAGACGAGCTACATGTGCTGGGTGTCCTTTGCTGGAGCCGAAACATAGGGTGTTCCACATCCGCACTGTTCTCCTCAGCAAGTGTTTGGATAAAGGTGTCTGGATCGGGGTTTACTCCATCATACAAGGCAGACCAAACCTTACAGTCTTTCAGACACTGGAGGATGGCTTCTTGCGCTTCCCCCAAGTACTGCAAGTAGCTGATGTCCACAGCTCTTCCACATTCGCCAGAATCTGAAAGTAAAGAAGTTTGGTGACTCATACTGTGACATAATAAAACAACCTCAAAGTTCTTGAGCAAGGCAGCCTCTAAGGCAGGGCAGGTAGAGTCTTTAGTCCCAACCATCCAATCAGGCAGGAAGAGCAAAGCATAAAGACTAATAACAGTTTTGCTCATAACGATGCACGACTTGTTCCTACTGCCAAGACAGAGCTGCAACTCAAGACTTCCAAGAGACCGGCCCACATCCAAACCCTAACACGACAGAGACCACTGAAGCAGCGAGAGCTACAGTCGTGTAGGAGCACATTAATTTCATGAATGCATATTCACGCTGGGTAGCTGTTAAATGTTACCACATTTCCTTCCCCTACCCACCTCCTCACATGAGCTGCTACCAAATCAAACTCGGTTCATGATCTGGCCTTCCCCGAGCACCAATTACCTTTAGTTTGTGCTGCTTTTGTCCACAGAATATAATCTTTTCCTTGGCTTTCAAGTGTCAAGGTGATCCCAGTGGAGCAGCAGACTGGCGTCAGGGCAAGCAGTTTTGAAGCAGACACAGAGTAACAGTCTCTCTCTTTCACAGCCCACCGCTGGCTCAACATCATGTGGTTACAAGGGATCAGATACCTGAAACAGCAGCGTCTAGCATTACTTCATCCTCCTTCCATGTCAGAGACAGTAACAACACACAAAATTCCCTTCCCATCTTCCTGCCCTCTCCAAATCAAAAGAAACAGCGATAATAATCTTGACAGTGATCCACACTCTAAACCTCTCCAGAGCATGAAACCCCGACTCTATACTGCGAAGCTACTGTTTGATGAGGAACTCTCAAGACAAATAGAGACAGGAGATCAGGTGCATCGTAACGGCGAAGTCAACAATCCTTTGGTGGTCAGAGCAAGCTTGCTGTAAGAAAGGATTGAGGAAGTGTGGGATGGGCAGATGCCAAAGGCTAGCAGGGTGGTTTGGTCCCACTATGAATAAGTTCTGTCTCGGAATCCTTAATATATTTGTTGTCCTGGGAAATCCAGAGAGAGATAGTTTACATATTACAGGCAAGCAGCCAGCAAAAAGGAGGGAAGGGTCATCAAGGTGCTTCAATGCACTAGATCAAGGCAGCACTCAGGCAGAGGACAGAATAAGCTATGGGGAGCACAAGAAACAGAGAAAGCACAGTCCTTCTTTAGAGCACTTCAGCTTTTAAAGAGCGCTTTATTAAGAGCCCCAGTGTTAACTGGACTGATGTTCTGCCACTTAAAACACAAACAAATTCTAAAGGATTCCCTAAATAAACAAACAGAAGATTAAATACAGCACTCTACTGCTGTTAGAGTGGCAACATACTTGAGTTCACAGAGGTCCTAACAGCATTCCCAGGCACAGCACTCGGACCTGCAGGGAATTTCTCCCTAACGCCTGTGGGGGGAGGGACAGAGAGTACCTCAAATGTTCATGTGATCTATGGTGCCAAAAGCCCTATTTAGTTACACCAATATTTTCAAACAAATAATCAATTATCCTTTAATAACGCACCAAAATTCTAAGCCAGTATTCTGAAGCAATGCACAGAACCATCAATTAAAAGCAAAAATGGTCCACGCATTTGGTGCCTTACATAACAATCTACCTACAGCAGTCTGGGAACCTGCAGTATTCTCAGTAAGAGAGGAGCCAAAGAGGTGGAAAACAACAAGAAAGAAGGTGGAAGCTGCAAACAAGTATATAGCTCTGTATCACAGTGTATAATACACTAGAGAAAACAGGCAGGAGAGAATTATACATTTAGAAGCAGGGAATAAGTAGTTTGGAGGTGATAAATATATTCTTAGCTTCTCTCCTCTCACTTTTATAGAAATAAATCACAAGAAAAATCTCTTGCTCCTGAAGATCACAGGACGTAAATCACACTTCTTCAGGTCTGGTAGACTTCTGTCAGGATCATAAATATTCTTATCTCTCTAGTTGCTTGGATTTCTGCTGTCTTGGAGAGCTCTCATCCAGCTCTGCATCTACAGGCAGAGACTGTGTGTCCCAGAATTAGGCTGAAGAGTGAAAAAGGAGTTAGGGCTTTACCTTAAAACTAGCTGTAACATCACATCTTCACAGTGCAAACCAATGAGCGTTCTGAACAATGCCAAGGAGACCACACAGAGCTGGAAAATGATAAATGTTGTCAGTTTTTCCTCTGGAAATTGTACTTTTCCAATCTTCCCTGCATACTACATTACAAAATGGCTCTACCAGAACATCATGCTTTATAAGACACTGCTAGTATGATATTTCATTTTGTCAGCATCCCATGGGATTCTTTTTTTTTTTTAAGTTGTCTAGAGCTATACACATAACTTGTTACATTTTCAAAATAAAATCTAGGATTTTCCTTCAAACAAGCTATTGGAAGAGGTAGTAATTTACCACTCTTTAATGTTATTCAAATGCATTAATTTAATTTAACTCAGCATGAAGTGAACCCTGTAACTTCCAGGCTGGTGTGTTACTTTTTACCTCTAACACAGAGCTTGAACCAACTAAAAGTCTTCTTGAAAGAAAAGTTACAAACCACCTCAAATTTCTGTTGCTTTACGTATAAGGAACAATTAGTGTTCTACATGTTAAGAAGCTGAACGCTTCTCTACAGATAGCTTGATGTATTGACATAGGCCAGGGCTAAACAAGTCATTTTTGTGAGAATCTACTCCATATGGAGTGTTCACAGACCCTCCACTACAGGTCACTGGAACAGCTGGGAACTACAGCCAGGCATGAAAACCCTTTCTGTGAGACCAGGTGGTAGCAATGAAAAATGGGATTCCTTATTGGAATTGCATGCTCGCCTTTTTGGCAAAGGCGTGATCAAACATACCCATAACTAGGTATTTCAGTAGTCACACTCAGAGGTAAAAAAAATCATACCCATTCTGGGACAGACATCCCACTTCCACGCTGGCTTTAGGACAGACTAGAAATGCAGATTTCTAGAGGATTTTTGGTCACCAATTAGACACCCCACACTTTCAAAGCTATCCTACAGTACATTTCTACCTGCCAGATGCTTGCTAGACTGCCCAGATATGTCCAGCATTGTGAAGCACATGGACCACAGCACAATCACCTCCCTGCTTCTTAATTCCTCAGGCACATTCTCCTACACTGCTCTCTCCTAGAAACAGTCTCTCACTGCTGGCTTCAACTTCAGGACCAGGTTAACTGCAAGAATTATGTAGCAGAGGTTGACCCTTCACTAGAGTTTCAAGTTGGTGTTTAAATCTTGCCTCTCCCTATATTAATTATATGCACTCAAATAATTAATATGTGAAATTAATTGCACTTTTCAGTAGCTCACAAAAGAAACAGATTAGGACCAAATAAGGAAAAAGCTACAGATATTTCTGTACTTTTTTCAGTCACTGAACATCCTTCATAATTCATTCAAGATTAAATCCAGCATCCTGCCTGGGCATGGCATCTCTTCCACACTATGGAACTTCCTCCTCTTCTCTGCAGTCACTTCCCTCACTCCCACTCTTCAAATGCTCTACTCCAGCTCTGCAGCGAGCGGCACATTGCAATATTCCTCTCTCCAACCCATGCTTTCTCACAAGTGTCAAAGACTCTTTGTTTCACTGTTTCCTGTTCTTTCAGACGAATGACGCAGCTCCCCTACAATAAGACTGGCTGCCTACGGTGACCAGGACCACATCAACACACGTTTCATATATATATACACGCATACGTTTATTTTCCCTTACTTGGTAGCTCTATCTGTGGAACAGAACAAAGTTCACATGAATCTCACTTGATAGCCTCCGAAAAGCAAGTCTCCTTGATTGCCTTCCTAGTTTGGTCACTGAATTAACGCCCAGAGAAGAGCAAGAGAAAGAGAAAAAGCAGCGAGAAGTGAACCAGGGAACGCTCATGAGCTGGCCTGCAGTGAAGCAACGTGGAGCTCAAACTTGTCCTGCCACCACTGTCCACTGCTTATACTAGGAGACAACAGGAAGGTGCTAGTTAGTCCAAGACCTCATGTCTACAGAAATAGGTGGAGTAAGTAAAGGGACAAGAGAAGAAGAAATAACCAGAACTGGAGTTCTTGATAGAAACAGGAGTTGAAGGGCTTCAAAACAAGCTTTTGGAAGAAGCCAGATCCTTGCATGAAAGGTTTGTTTTAGCTGAGGGATGGAGAGAAATTCTAATCTCCTCTGTCAAATTTACTGAGAGCCAAGTCTAACTTTTCTTTATACCTTGAAAGTTCAAAAACACCTGCCCTAAATTTTCCTGTATTTAGGAAATTTCCATTTATAGGGAAACCTTTCTCGTTCGTCTTTGCAACCGTATTGCAAATCCGGAATCATCTAAGTAAAGCTAGTCTATTTTTGTATTTTGTACAGGAAAAGAGTTAATATATGCCCAGGAGACAAAGAGGATAGTATTTTTACAAGTCCTTGTGGCCACCTGTCTGTACATAAGTTTAACCCTGTGAATTATTAATAAGTGTTTTCACCAGTAACAACGTATGGAGTTTTTGTGCTATGGAAACACAGAAGGCTGCAGTTCTGGCTGTTGCACTTGGCCAAGCCATGCTGCAGAAAACTCAGCATCACAGAACCATTTTGGCCCAGATCCTGAGTTGCTCAGGGCTGCAGAATTCTTTACAATTCCCATCTTGTTTGCCTATGGAACAGTAATTAATGATTAGCAGAGACAACAGCATTTGCATTTTTGTCAAGAGAAGATGTTTCAGTTTTCAGAGTTAATCCATCTTAGAGATGCAGTAACATCAGCATACATCCGTATTCACAAGCACTCACATTTCAAAACAAATTTCAGATGCGCACTAGGGACAGTAACTTCAAGTTTAATGCACATGCTGGTGTTCTGGCTTCTCTTGCACCTGCACTAGAACAATAGTCTTTATTTCATCTGTGAAGCTGAGCATCACACTAGATTCAGCCAAGACCACCAGCCAAGCAAGGCTCAGAAGGGTAGTCCAGCGCAACAAGAGGCAGTTTTCTCTGCCAGAAGATCCAACTGTTAGCAAAGGTGACTATCATCTCTGTCTGCTCACCCTCCAGCCACTGTGGTGTGTGGTGCTTAGGCCGAAAGGAGCTCCCTGCAAATCTGTGATAACCCTTACTACACAGGTGAGCGAAGGTAAAGAAAAGGAAGCAGCAATCTGGTCACTTGAGCAAGAAAACACCTTCTTTCAACCAAAGTAGAAAGCAGGTTAAGCAAACATGCTACAACAATACAGACTTGATTCCTGAAAAATCTATTGGCAATACTGTAGTTCATGATTTGGAGATATCCTTATAGGGCTCTCATCACACCCAGAAGGACTATTTGAAAATCCTTGTTGCTTGCCAAAACTCCAGGGATCAAAAATGCTCCTCACCACAAGTGTATTTATAAGTCCCAGCATGAGTTACCTATGGCAGCACTAATTCAGCAGTATCCAGAATAAAAATGCTCCCAAATTTACCTTTAATCTTCTAACAGAATCCAGACTTCCAGAAGGACATTTGGGGGTGGGGAGAAAATTCCTAGTTAAACAGAAACCCAGAGAATATAGGGAATCTCCCTTTTAACTATTTAACCTACATCCACACTGAGTACTTGAACTTCCTTCCTGCTTGCCTTACCCGGAACGGTGTGTTGATTCGGCTAGTCAGTGTGTCTAGGATATGCACGTTCTCGTGTCGGTGCAGCAAAATGAAACGGAGGAAAATCTTGAGGAGGGCTGGCTCCGAAACACTTCGCAAGAAGAGATCCAGGTATGCAGTAGTAGTCATCACTTCTTCCACAGTCACCTACAGGCAAAAAGAATGCAAATGCAAACATAGTGTGTGCACAAAACATCATCCATCCTCTGCAACAGTGTAACTGGCAAATAGAATCATAGAATCACACACTGGTTTGGGTTGGAAGGGACCTTAAAGACCATCCAGTTCCAACCCCCCTGCCATGGGCAGGGACACCTTCCACTAGACCAGGTTGCTCAAAGCCTCATCCAGCCTGGCCTTGAACACTTCCAGGGATGGGGCATCCACAGCTTCTCTGGGCAACCTGTGCCAGTGCCTCACCACCCTCTTCGTGAAGAAACTCTTCCTGATACCTAATCTAAACCTCCCCGCTTTCAATTTAAACCCATTCCCCCTTGTCCTGTCACTACAGGCCCTTGTAAAAAGTCCCCCCCAGCTTCCTTGTAGCCCCTTCAGGTCCTGGAAGGCTGCAATAAGGTCTCCCTGGAGCCTCCTCCTCTCCAGCTCTTGAAGCATAACACTGCCAGAAAAACATTGAAGTCTTTGATTTAAAATTTGCACAGAGCATGCTTCTGCATGGCTCGCAAGTATTTTGAACCCACTTCTTATCTGTCTTGCTTCCCCAGGACAAAAAAAAAGCCTCCCCTGAACTGACACCCTGAATCTCACACATACTGAAGTATAAAGAGCCCAATCATACTAGAAGCTCCCCACCACCTTTTTGCCCGTGTCAGGTCTTTTGCATCACCTTCTGTCATCCTTCTAAAGCCTTTGCAGTTCTTGTGAATACCTGCGTCTACCACTTTATGAAAAATAAATGACAGAGCACAATCAAAGCACAGTAAAAACTTATGGCTGTAGAGCTTTAAAGAAAAAAATCCCCATAGTTATCCAGAATTTTGCCACAATTTTCCTTCTTTTTATTTTCCTACAGCACAATCCTTATCTCACTCAATTTTTAAAAGCAGTACGTATATACCTACATACACACAGACCAAAACTCAAAAAGTCTTCCCTACTATTTGTCTAGCAAAACACAATTCAAATACCCACGTGGCAGTTGCATACCATACCCCACGCTGCTCCACTTATGGCAATCCTGCGGAGCTTATCTATTCACAGTATGCACTGGCAAAGCACAGAATATTCCAAAGGCAACCTCTGCACCATGAACTGCTGTTGCGAAGTCAGCTTTTTAAAAATAGGTACCCAGGAACCTAATAAGCTTAAGTGCACAAAGATAAACCCTTGAATACAAGAATCTGCCTATATGAAAGGAAGTATTAAACATCTTTTGTTTACCAAACTTAGCTGGATAAGTGAAAAGACTGATTTTATTAAAAAAAAGAATCAAAGCTGTCACTTAAGAGCTAAGAGGATTTAGAAAATACTCAGAAGGGCAGCATTTACGTAACATGCTGTAAATATTAAAATCCCTGTTCCATTATGCTGCATGTTAGCCACGTACACAGTAATGTCACGCTGCAAACGTTCTCTTTAAAGCATTTAAGATCACAAGCTGCTTCTGGCTGGTTACACAGAACATAGGAATGCTGTATGCAGCATGCAGACCTTATGGAGAGACAGCACCGATGGGGACAGCAGGGAGAAGCTTGAAAGTTAAGGTCATAATTCACTCTCATTCTGAGGCTTTTCTCTAACACTATCTTTACACTGGGCTACCAGCTCATCTGGACATTGGAAACAAACCACTGGAGAAGTAACAGTGGTTGAATTTTTCACCCGAATGAGAAATAAGTTCAGGTTCTTGGTTTATTCAGTAAGGTTTGTCAAAATCAAGCATTAAAATACATCAGAGAAAGGAAAAGAAAAAAGGAGAAAGGAAAAAGGAGAAAGAGGCACACTTTCACAGGATCTGTGAACTCTGTAAAGCTAAGTAAGCAACAGCTAGACATATTTTCTAGCTCTGTAGTTGTACCTTTGGGGCTACCAAAACCAGAAATGAGAATATAGTTCTTTCACAGAACAATATCTATTAACATATACTCCAACTCATAACAGCTTATTAATTCATTTCTCCTCCTTCTCTCCCAAGTGTCAAGGGGGGGGTGGGGGGGGGAAATAATTAAGTTTGGGGTTAAGCACCCCAAAGTTACAGATAGCCTGAAATAGCACTGCGGCTACAGTCCTAACTCAAATTCTGTATTACTGTAAATATGATAAAACAAATGTGCTTATGCACGTACACACGCTTTTCCTTAGGACTACTGCCACTTTCAACCACCAAAAACCCACTCAGGAAATGAGCCAGGCTTGTGAAACCAAAGAAACTAGCCAAGATTACTGGTTTTTTTTGCAATAGTCAAAAGGCGTGGGGACTTGTGGGGTAGAAAACAATGGCTTTCTGATGAAACCTGTTGACTGTTGCCCTGAGAACTGGCTGGGTTTGTTTTGTTTTCTTCATAGCAGCAAACTATAAAAAGCAAAGCCCAAGAAATCCATCATGTGACATCATTATGAGAGCATACAGTTCATGGAGGAGTTTAAACCCTCTGCCAAGGAAAGGCCAGACAGAAGTAATACATTGCCATGTCTCTGTGTCACTTCTTCACCCTTTATGGAGACAAGGAAGCACATTCTTGGCCTGCAGATTTCACAGATGTTCGCTGACAGCCGAGGAACAGGCCTATGTATATGTCTAAAATACTGAAGCTGTGAATGAAAGCAAGAAAAGCCAGCAGATTCACAAGGGCAGTGACCTTCTTCTGCAAGTGTCGCTCTTTGGACAACTCATCCACATCTGTATCGGCGAGAGAAACCCATGCGCTTTTCAGAGAGAGTATCACAAAAGAAACAAAGAGCAGAGGAAAGCCAGCTAGAGACCACTTAGGGATGTTCAATTCTGAGAGCGTGTTCAGTGCTTCTAACAGCTTGGGGCCTAGACAAAAAAAGGAATCATGTTTACTGTAGCCAGCACTTCCCCGACATCACTAAACAGACCTAGAACCAGTGATTAATGAAGCCCAAATAGTTCACAGAGGAGTTACTTACAACCTTGTTAAATCTTAATTGTTTGAATTGAGGTTTGCTGTGCAGGGTGCCACATTACACTTAATTTTCAGTTCTTCTTGGGAAAGAAATTGCTGAATCTGCTTAACCATTTTCTCAGAAAGAGGGAAAATGACTCAGTTTTGTCAAGATTTAAATGGATTTGTAAGAATCTTTTTTCATTTTTCAATGAAAACACACTGCCTTATCCACAACACTCCTTCAAACTTTTGCAATAAACAAACCTGGGATCTATTCTGCAGCTGACTGTGCAACGCTCAAAGCAGGCAAGTTAACTGTGTACCAGCGATTTTAATGCTATTGTGTTACCGAAGTTCCAGCGCGCTCTCAGCGAGCACGCCTTTGTCCACATGAACCAGCAGAGAGACCATCCTTCTGCTTCCTCACAAGAGCAAATTAAACAAAAATATTGCTCTTCAGCATTTGAAATGAAAGCCACGTATGCATCTTAGGAAAAAGATCAATTAACTTGACAAGCAGACATCTGTGCTTTTACAATTATATCTTATTTTGCCACCTTACATTCTGGGTTTGCTCCTCCCTTTTACTATATCTGACACTAAGTGTAACTCCTAAAGACTTGAAGCACCTAGAGAAGTGTTCGAAAAGGCTAATTTTAGCTCCATGAGGTTAAATTTCTTTTTACTCAGTGGGGATACATTAGCCTGCACTGAATGAGCCTCTAGAGAACTCACTTTTTGTGCAATTAACTTGAGAAGAATGTAGGAGAAATCAGTTACACTAGGCAAAATCCAGCCTTGGCAAAAACCCTTTTAACTCTGTAAACCTTTTCTACAGATGGCATTATACATAATACATTGAGTGCTGAGATGCATTCAATTCGTGCAGTTATTACTGAAGATATCTGTTTTCCCAGATACCAAAGCTGTTAAGCTTCATTCACACTACCTGCTGGTTGTCTTTCCTTAAACTAAGATCTCATGAGACAGATCTGGGGAAAGTAGGGAAATCCTTCCTAACAAATTCAAATCAGTACTTAGGTAAATAACAGAAGAACTAATGCTCCTGGTGAACAAAACATTCACTACCCACTTCAAGCACATCCACTACAGTCAAATCCTGAGGCAGCTTACAAAAATTTTATATTATTGTAGACATTGATTACAGTATAATTTGTCCAGATAAGCTTCTAGCTAGCTCTCAGAACTGAAGTGAATCATAGAATCACAGAATGGTTTGGGTGGGAAGGGACCTTAAAGATCATCTAGTTCCACCCCCCCTGCCATGGGCAGGGACACCTTCCACTAGACCAGGTTGCTCAAAGCCTCATCCAGCCTGGCCTTGAACACTTCCAGGGATGGGGCATCCACAGCTTCTCTGGGCAACCTGTTCCAGTGCCTCACCACCCTCTCCGTGAAGAACTTCTTCCTGATATCTAATCTAACCCTCCCCACTTTCAGTTTAACCCCGTTACCCCTTGTCCTGTCACTACAGGCCCTTGTAAAAAGTCGCCCCCAGCTTCCTTGTAGCCCCTTCAGGTACTGGAAGGCTGCAATAAGGTCTCCCTGGAGCCTTCTCTTCTCCAGGCTGAACAAGCCCAACTCTCTCAGCCTGTCCCCATAGCAGAGCTGCTCCAGCCCTCTGAGCATCTTCATGGCCTCCTCTGGAATCGCTCCAACCAAGTGAACATCTGGGAAAGGATGATTAAAACCAAGCCAAAACTTTCAAGCATGCACAGATTTGATATTTAAGTATCAAGAAAAATACCATATCAAAGGGATGAATAAAATTAAGACGTGGTAGTTTTCTAAAATAGCCCTTTTCTAAGTGAGTAAATTTCAAGCTATGTTTTTATAAAGATATTTCAGCAATTTTAAAACACACCATGACCACAATAGTAAAAATAAAAACCCACCAGCAGCATCCCTTGCATTAGATCCTTCCTACTAATGGTAAAGACTAGCAATATCTCTGCTCCCAAGATCAAATTGTAGAATTGAAAATGAAAAATGAGGAAAACCCATATCCATTGCATTAATCAGATGAGTATTCTACCATTTCTATTTTCATTATCAATAGTTGTAACAACTACAAGTTACTGCCTTTTTTTTAATATACATATAGATTCTAAGTGTCTAACAGTATCATTTAAACCTCAACTACGTTTTTCTTTACAACAGTCAGTTGTTATAGATAATTAAGATGTAGTCTGCTACAAAAGGGGCTACCTGAGATTCTTCATAGCCAGACAGATAGTTGATTACAGATTACTGAAAACAGAAAGCCACTTTTAGCCTTGTAATACCCTTCTCTAATTATGTAATATTTTTTAGCAAAATTTTTCTTGCCTCCTCTGATGACTGATTAGACGGTGAGGCAGAACACTGTAGAGATCCAGCTTTTACAAGTCGCTGTGCCAAGTAATAGCAAAGAGCCAGAAATTACTGTCATTGCGAGCTCAGTTTAATATATTACACTCACTGTGTTAGACCAATTGCACTGATTCTTTATTACTGGCTATTTTCCCTTGAGATCCACACAATATATTTTCTAATTTACAGCTTCATGCCCTCTTACAGGAATATGGCTATCATGATTCCTCCCTCCCTTCACATTTCCTTTCCTTACAAGGATTTCAGATTGCCTATGAAGAGGCCATGAATGTTCTTAGTAGAACTTATCCTCTAGGTCTACAAGCAGTTTAAATCTGAGTAAGCCCACCTCACAAAAAATTCCAACCGTTCCCACCGTCTTCTCTCCTTTCTATTAATTTTCAGCTTCTTGTCCCCTGCTTATACTTGCAGAAGGGTTCATCCTTCACTTCACTGCACGGTGAATTGGCTCAGGGAATTGATTCAGGTTAAAACTGTGCTGGAAATAAAGGTGAGTTTTAACCTCAATCAGTTTCCCATATGTCCCCCCTCTCTTCATCTTGGCAAAAGAGAAGGGGGACAAGCAGGATCAAGGACAGAAGTTCTCACACTGTGGGAACCAAAATAGCAGAACTGCTTCAACTTCCCTCAGCTTACATTTATAAACTGGTTCAGTCTATACCAGGTTAAAATTCAAGTCAACTGCAGTGTTGGATGCAAAAAAAGAAAGGCATCTTTAACATATACCCACCCTGTATCCAGTAAAATTAAGTTTTGGAGAAGCTCGTCAGTAGCTACAAAGCATGGGACTATTCAAAGTTTTCCAGTAACGTTTAGCTTTACACCTTCTTACAGCAGCTGTCCAAACACTTTTCAGTAAGGTGAAAGATGGTATTATTTCTAAATGAGAACTGACGGTCTTGTAGGATAAAGATGCTCCTTCTAATCTGTACAGTATAATTTACAGGTCATTTCCCCCTAGCTGAGCTGTGTAATCACCAAGCAAGCATTATTGAATTATCACAGTAGCATATCGTGTTAGAGGTTTTCGTTTAGATGGGTTAGTGCTCAATAGAATTGAGGTCCATTGACTGAGCTTATTTGACAGGACTTCGCCAGTGCTTCACGTGGTTCTGTTCACTTGGCCAACAGCAATGTTTTAGGTTGAAACGCTGGTACAGTTTTCCATTATTCAGATTAAACCAAGCCTTCCAAGTAGAAAAATAATTATATCATAGTTAGCAATTAAATGCCATGTAGTATAGCAGTAAATGCAAAGACATTAAAGATGTGCTTTTATCATGTAATTTATCAAATTTTTAGCACTATCTTCAATAGACTGAAATAATCCAAATTATATAAACACTCAAGACATTGCAAATAGCTATCTTTGCCACCCAAATTCTCTGAATGCCAAATTACAATTAAATCAAAATGCACTTACAGGGAAGAGATGTATATAACCAATCTGATTTGTATCAAAGGTAGCATAATACTTATATGTACCATAGTGTTGCTCCTAAATATTTAGCACATGGGTAAGACTGGAAAATATATACTTAAAGACCTTCTGAAAAGGATTTCATTGATCAGATTTCTGCAAGATTATTACAACTTCCTAAAAGAATAAGGTACATAAGCAATTGCTACTACCAAATACATAAAGACTAAACTAAGGCAATATGGCCTCTAACAGAACCAGTAAAACTTAGACTTAGATGGGGTTATTCTGGATTCACCCTGGGATTTCCAGTAGGTTTTGACTGAAGGAAAAATTAGCCTGATTTGATTACTTGGACCCTTGCACAATTTGGCCCCTGAAGACTTTTTTTTTTTTTTTTTGATAGAACTCCAAAAAGTTAGTTTTGAAAGTGAAGCAAGAAATAGCAATGAGATACATCATAGAAATTGAAAGCTATGGCTCTGCACCTGAGCAGAATTATATCATAGAATCATAGAATGGTTTGGGTGGGAAGGGACCTTAAAGACCATCTAGTTTCAACCCCCCTGCCATGGGCAGGGACACCCTCCACTAGACCAGGTTGCTCAAAGCATATCTTCTTGAAAAGATTTTTCTCCTAAGTATCAAAACCTAGGGAAGAAGGTACAGAACTGCATAATTTCAGGTTGTAACTGGCATGCCATCAAAAAATACCAGTCTCTAATTAAGAACAGATTTTGCCAGATAGTCTTAATTTTCTTAAATCCCAGACACACCAGGAAGAACAAAAGATGGTTTGCGCAAGAATTTAAGTCATGGATTGCTACTACAAAATAAATCTACCAAATTAACCTTTTCTTCAGCTCCATGTCTTTGTGGACAAAGTATTTTATTCCTTCTGGTTTTAACTGAATTTGTACAGAAATAAGGAATTTGTGACCTTGCACAAAGGCAAACCCACCTGAACAAGTCACTGAATCACTTTCTTCAATGTCTCAAGAAACTCAGGTATCAGAAGTAAGAGAATGAATGCTTTTATAAAATGTACAATAAAATCCAGACAACCAAAAGGTCAAGCCAGGGCTATGCAGCACAGCCAGTTAAAGCATATCCCTAGCTACATAGTACAAAGCTGAGTTCCATCTACCCCTTCAGCAATTTGCAGCTTCTAAGATATGAACATATTTGGCAATCGCTCATTACACGTGTGGGTGGGATAACCCACACGAAGTGACAAGATTAGTATAGACCATATAAATTAGGTTACAAGAACATGCTATATTTAGGATCCTTATCTTTGAGAATGACGTTTGGGAGTCATAAACTTGAGAATGTTTGTGTTATTTAAGCACATTGTAGTTAATCTGCTACATAAATAACCCTTACAGAGTTCACTGTGAAAACCAGATTATTTCAAGCTAGCTAGTCTGATGAATTTGAAACTTCCTTAACTGGAAAAAAAGAGCCTGAACTAGCTAACTCTTTTTTCAACTTCATACTGGCTTCCCAAGATAAAACCATAAAAATCACTCCAAGTAAAATATGTTGGCCTCCCCACCCCGACTTACTCATAGAAACCCATCTCTGTCCTCAACACTCTTGTACTGTTTCATTCACAGAGTGAACTGTGTACACAGTAAGTATGTATAGGGAGACAATCTGCAAAAATTGAAAAAAGGCAGAGCTTACTCCATAGTTCTATAGATGTTACAGACGTTTCAAGTTCACACATATGCATATCTCAAAGCTTTGTAGCACTTACTGAAATTCTGAACTACTGTTACCAAAATTCTCCTTACTGATGCTACTTTTACCAAAAGTCTTGCTTGATAGTCCGATGTTTTAAGTTGGGAGAAGAAAAGGAAGTCAAGCAAAGAGACTGAAGGCCTGCATAGATGAACTAGGAGCTCCTAACAAAACTGAAACATAAAAAGGAAGAGGTGGAAACAGGGACAGGAGAGCCAGGAGGAATATGGCAAAACTGCCTGAGTGTGTGGGGAAAGGATCAGGCAAGTCAAAGCCTAAATGTACCAATAATTATCATCTCTTCTTACCATCCCTCCCTCTAATCTTCCATAGCTCTGTCTTCCTAATCAGGTATTTATACCATGCTCTGCTATTCATTGTATTTGAACTCCTAAGTCAGAATGAGTCAGAACAACCTGAACTGAACAACTGAATATAATCTAAAGTCTTCAGCCACAAGGAGATTTTG
The DNA here is from genome assembly GCF_000690775.1 of Eurypyga helias. Taxonomy (NCBI): domain Eukaryota; kingdom Metazoa; phylum Chordata; class Aves; order Eurypygiformes; family Eurypygidae; genus Eurypyga; species Eurypyga helias. The sequence goes on along the minus strand of NW_010223775.1, from coordinate 30,705 downwards.
GGATACCACACCAGCTTCATTGTTTAAAAGAGTCAAAAAACCAAGATCCATTTAGTACTGTGTTCAATGAAAGAACTTCTGTTTTAAACAAACACCTTGGTGCATCTGGCCTCTCTCTCATTTTGGCCCTTCACAATTTTTTCTTAAACTGAAGGTTAATTACAACACTTAAGCCCCTAAATGGATGATACAGTTTTTAAAGCCTACTCCTCAACTAAGCATGAATGTTTTCAATGGCAAGTAGAAATTACTCTAATGTATGAAAGAGATGCTACAGCATAATTATGTCTTAGCACATAGACATCTGTCCCAAAAGCAAGGGTGTTAAAAGTTTATTTTCTGTTAAATTAATATGGAGCACAGCACAAGAAAGACTGAAGAGGTCGAATGAGCCTCTCTACTGGTTTCCTTTTGCTATGGAGTTTTGGTCTCATATATGCCAGCGCCTTGTATCAGATCCACTAGATGGTGCAATCCATCTTCTCCATTAAATGTGTTTGAAGTTTATACATGTAAGAAGTTAAATTTTAAAGAAGAAAAAGTCAAACTTAATGATAATCAAGGAAAGTTCTTGATTATCATTACTTATTATCTTAATTATCTTCCTTATTACTGGAAGAACAAGGCACCAAGCAGAATGTCAGGGTTCAAGAAAGATCTAGGCTTAAAACTCACATACATTAGCAGCAATCATCTCCATTTTCAAGAGAAATAACATTTTACCCAATTTCAGAGTAGATGAATGAGATTCAACAAAATTTGCATCACATGAAAAAAAAAATCATCAGAACAGCATGCTTTAAATTATTTAAGTAACATCAGCAGGGAAATAATCAAGCCAATATGGGGTTAGCAGATTCACTGACCAATAGGAATGGCATTCAGCAGTGTGGTAGTATTCAAAACAACCTAAAATTTGTCTTCAGAGGTAAAAACAGTTCCTAAGAATAGAATCCCACAGCTACATTCTGATATCTCCCTTGTTATCCATAACCTTGACCTGAAGCTGGTTAGCTTTTCACTTCTGATTCTAATTCCTGGTCTTGGTAAGGGATTAAGTCAAGATACAGAAATAGAAAAAATTACTGGCAGGTAAGGAGATGAACTATCTCAGTGACAGATTACAGCCTTGATCTGGATCACAGCCAAATTTTATTTCAGCCCTCGCCAAGTTCCAAACATTTGAGGTCTGTTGAATCATTGAAGAAAATTCTATACTGCTTATTACTTTCTTGGTAAGTGACTACTTACCATGAAGAATTGTGTGCACTGCCAAAACCTAGACTAGAAACCAGGGTACAGTGTTTCACTGGCCTCTCAGAAAATGGAACAGGTGCTGTGTTTTCTGCTTGGCAGACTAAGTAAAAATTAGTAGATCTTCAAAAGGTAATTTATTCGTCATCTCCTAGCAGTTTTTGGTGGATTTTTACTCTCAGCAATTCCTACTTTTCCTCCTAAAACAAGGTGTTCTTCTTACAAAGCAGTTAATTGACACATTCTGCAAGACTTGGAAATGTGGGTTTCTGCAGTCTAACAAAAAAAATCCCTCAAAATTAAGTTATTCACCAACATCAGTGACATATTTGGCAAAGGGTAACTCCAAAAATGCTCAGAAAAATGGATTTATATTTTTCTTCAAAGCAAGATAAATTGCAACCTAATACATTAGAAAATTGATACCAAACTGCACTTCTCCACTTTATGAAAACAGCTCTACCAACTGTGATAAGGAAGTTCAAAACAATAGCAACTGTGCTAAAATTAGCATAATGTATCTTGACTGAATATTCTCCTTGTGGGCATTTTCCTTTTGGAAAAAAAAAAATCCTTAAGGAAACACGTCTGCCATGATGAAATGTTTGTCTAAAAGATCACTGCTTTTTTGATATGTCAGCCTAGTGCAGCAAGAAGATTTTGGTTCTTCATTTCACTTAATTTTAAACATTTTCAGAAATACCTATATCTTGCTTGCTGTATAGTGTAAATAGAAAGTATGGAATGAAAAGATGGAAACCTACTCAGTTATATGGAAGTCACTACTGACAGTACATTTAATAGTATCTTTCACACAGAGATCATCCATAATGCTTTTATCCGTTATTATTTCCTGTCCTGCTTGCATACACCACTGACCTTATGGAGCGCAGGAGCCATTACCGGCACCAAAAATCCATTGTAAATGTAATTCACAAGCTGGTTACGTATCAAGGGATGTGCCACCTAAGAGGATGGGGAAGAGACACACAGAACAGTTACAGTGAGATCCAAAACAAGACGGTGCACAAACTACTATTATCCACTACCCAAACCCTTTCCTGTTTAACAAGACATGTTCATTTGTCCTTCTCATCAGCAGATTTAAGAATCTCACCAGGTTCTTATAGATTTTTCCTTCTTCAAACAAATACACAAGCTATGTTTAATTACAGTAAGCCTGCCAAATTTAGAGAACAGGGCTTTTCAATCTCCCTGCATGCTGACAAAAGATGAATGGATGGACAGAAAAATGTGTAAACCCATGCATCAAAGGAAGATTTGAGCTTCTAAATTTAGCTCCTGCAACCTCGTCAGGGTCACTTGAAGGTGGATTTGCCATTGTTAACTTGTCCTTGTACAAGAAAAAGCAGAACAGCTGCTTTCCTATGGTTCAAGAGCTGGTAAACCAAAGCACTCTCTAGCTATGGGGTAAGAACGTACAGCTCACATGCCCTTCTCCCAGCCACTGTGAAACAAACAGAAATGGAAACAAACCCTACATTATTCATTCAATAGGTTGGTTAGGAGCTTTACAAAATGAACTGTTATTACAAGCCAGAAGTTTACTTTTATAATGAAGCATTCATTTTATTTTTACAAAGAAAACATATTATCAATTCATGCATTTAAGAGAAATTTGATTAAAAAAAAAAATCCATTCAGAAGCATTCTAAGTTAATATATTCTGTTTGAAGTTCACATAGAGACTGGAATGTCACAGCCCACATGTGACCAAAAATACATCTCCCACTTGCAATTCTTCCCAGACTTTCTGTAATTAAAAGCCTTACTTTGGAAAGGGGAAAGGTTGCCCTTCCCATGCTGTGATCTAGGAAAAAAGTAGTAAATGGCAAGATGTCTTGGCTACACTATCCCTTTTTAATCTCTGGCCAAAGCTTCTGGGTCAACACGGAACAAGCCACACCACAAAGACCATTCCATGCACAGAGCAAAAATGCCTGCAGTAACTGAGCTTTCAATTCAGCTGAAGAAAGGCTGTAAAGACACAATCAAGCAGCAGTCAGAAGATGCTCTTTCTGCATGTCAGCTGAAGATCCTTAACCATTTTGAGTTTATTTGAAAAGTGGTTTTAAAATAATATGCTCCTCTTTCATTTATCTGCCATAACCTTTACATCAATTTTTTAAAAAGGTATTAAATATGACCTTCTGCAAATGTAGATCTGTAGAAAAATTCAGCTTAGACACCAAAATGAATATTGTCTCCTCTTCACGTTTAAACGTGCATGTTAAAAATCTTGTATATTGCATTTAACGAATGACAGCTACTATTATTTTTGCTTGTTCAATGCTTTCATAGTCAATCAGTTGCTCTATTGCATTTCACGCGTCTCACTAAAACGTATCTTTTATTTAACAGAAGTGTGACTAAATTTTCAATCTTATTCAGCACGTGTCTTCAAGTAACACATAAATCCAGTTTCTGTAGCATTTATACTATGTTTCAACAAAATACTGGACAGGGGTTCTATAGGGTTTTCTACCCTTAATAACAATATAAGCCACCAAAAATCTCATTTTACATTTAGATGAGAGGAAAAAGATATTAAAGGATCAAAGCCAGAAAAAAGAAAAAAATGTAATCAAGAAATAATCATTAAGAACAGAGAGTGGATTCAAATCAGGCCAATCTAAAATTAATTTATATTTCTAGGAAGATACTTAAATTCTGCTTGGAAAGCTTTCTTTATGCAGTACTCACCAACAGGCAAAACACACTATTTTTTTTTGTACGCTATTATAAGAGCTTAGACAAACACAGAATGTTTTTCAGTGCTTAAATATATTAAGACTACACTTTCCCACATGTAAAGGCATTCAATTTCATTTTAATGTCAGTGCTATTAAAAGGCAATAAAACTTCTTTAAAAAGAAAGAACAAAAACCAAAAAAAACCCCACAAACTACCCCACACCAGAAAATCCTCCCAATTACTTAATGACATGCCAAGTTGCTACAAAAATCTACTGCTTTCATCCCTAGCATCTGTCACCTGAAAAACAAAACCACATTAATTCATCTTTATAACCAGGACAAACAGCACAAAGCTTTCATTTTATAAGCAACTTATTTTAGTGTAACTTAAAACACCCATGTCATTAATAAAAGTAAACAAACGTTATCATTTACAAGCTTCTGCAGAATATATAAACCACTACTACTTCAAAAGGACAGGCCAACTCTGCTCCATTACCTGTATCACAGCATTGCAGAATTCAAGGGAATTCATGAACTGTACAAGGGCTGGTGACAAGAGCCAGTCATCTTTGAGCAGACAGTGCCACTCCTCTCCATTTTCTTCCAGCTTCGTAGGCAAAGATGAGTAGAGGCCGCTTAGTCCAGTTGCTAACACCTGTATTTCAAAACCAGAAGTGAAATAAGTTGACTTTCCAATGGTCCATCTGCTTGAATGGCAATGTCACAAAGAGTTTATCGTACTAGTTTTAGTAGCATAAAAGAGGTTTGTGATTAATTTCATTTCCTTTTCAAGAAGAGTCCTGTGGCAGAAAGACATGAATATTTTAAAGAGCCTTCCATCTAACATCCTTCTTCCAATGGTATTTAGGAGAAAGTGATGGGGAAAAGCAGGTGGTCTTATACTTTTTTTTCAGATCTGAAGTTATAATTTCTTTTTAAATACTTGTAAAATCATTTTGTACTTCCCGTCCATTCCAGAAGCAGCCACTGCTGTCATTTATCTACAGCTTGTCTTCCGTTGGTGATTTGTATGTTACTGCTTACACGCACCTACATGAAGTGATTTCACTCGGAAAGATGAAACATCAGAAACAGAGTGGGAAAGTGCCCCATCAACAACGATGAAGTTCAGCATCACGTAGACCACAGACATATGTTCATTTTCATTCCTAGGCACTTGAACTCAGCTGAATCCACTTCAAAAAAAAATTTGGACTGTTCATAATTTCTCATTTTCCTTTCTAATGTATTTTAAAGAAGAAAGGGAAGAGATAAAAAATCTGAAATTAGTTGCTATATAGACAGTTTCCAGTGATACTAAGGCTTACAGATGATTTATGTAGAATGCATCACTGAAGCATAAGATTGTATTTTTAGTTACAATTTAAAAGTCTACTTCCAATAAGGTTTTTTAAATGTTACTGAATATATCTACAGTATCGATAGCTTCAGACCAAGATTTTTATTAATAAAAGCTGCAAATTTTCTAAATATTGCACAACTCTTATCCTTCTGACATGATTTTATACAACTTCAGCACAATTTTTTACGATGATCCTCATTTTAATGGGAACATTAAGACTCAGCCTGATGGAAATCTTTTTAGTTTTCATTCAACAGCCTATGAATTTTTCCTCTTTCTGCAAAGGGCTGCTTGGCATCTACAGGGCTGACAGCCAAAGCTCAGAAGAAACACAACTGCTGTACCCATTAGAAAATAAACAGCTGACAACGTGAAAGTCAAAGACCAAGGGTTCATGGACGAGGATTCAGGTTTTGATCATACACAAGGATAACCAGTTACAATTGCTAACCCACCCAGTCAGACAAAGGCTGTCTTTTTGAATGTTTTCCATTCCTAAATCACATTGTTTCTAAGATGGATTTATTCTGGTGTACATAATTAAGCCAAATACTACAAGGTGGGTGAAATACTGTGGAAAATTCACTGCTTTAGCAGACTATGCTACTTTTTTATACACATATAGATATATAAAGAAAGATGCTGGAGATATGTTAGAAAACTAAGAAGCTAAAGCCATTAAGCAAAGCTGCTATTTGTACAAACACATTCTTCTATAACTAGAATCTTTTTGCTTTTTCTCTCTCACGGTAGAAGAAGCAAAAAGTTAGGAAGATATTAGTAGGCCTACAGAACCACCTATATGTAACACACACACACACACAAAGCTTCAGAGCATTCTAGGAAGGAAAAAATTCTGAAGAGAGAACTTGACTTTCTTTTGTGTTGTAACCTGTTAATTCACACACACTTGATTTTCCATTGTCATTTTAAAATTTAATTGCTATTCATAAACACATACTTACCCTTTCAGTAGACAATCTGATTTTCAGAGCTGTGTACTATCTACGCTTCTCCTCCATATGGAAGTTTACTCCTTAAGCAAAAGAAACTGACCTTGAGTGAAACACATGACTCCCCACTAAAAGGAGTGAGTGAACTCACAATCAGTCAACGTCTTGACATGAAGAATTCTATAGTTTTTCTGACTTACTGAAGAAAGAAGTGACAGATGTAGCTGCTAAAATCTCTTAAGTTCAAAAGGCTCTTATTTTGCTGTGAAGTATGACACAAATGGGTGAAATGATGTTTCTAAAGCAGTGAGACAGAGTAGCCACTGGAAGCAATTTCATATCTTTAGATATGAACTTGAAAATGTCCATAGAAGTATATGGTATGAACAGGATTGCTATTTGTAAGGACTAACAAAACTCTTCACATTCTATAAGCAGGCATATAAAATAATACACATATATAGACTACATCATGGAGTTTTAATCAGTAAAAAGAGAAATATCAACAAAAAAAATCTGAAAGGGAAAGAAATTAATAAGTTCACATCTGGAAGGGCAAGATTTGTTTTTATTTTTGTTTTACCCAGAGCAGTGTCTTTTTAAACTTCTCCCAACATTTGTCAAGACAACCCTACATGCTCATCTACTTTTAAGCATCTCCTGCTGTTTTCTTTTTTCTCACCATCAAGTCATGAGTCTCTGCCAACCAGTCTTCTTGATTTATTTACTTTCTCTTGACTCACAGAAGACACTGACTTGGCGATTTGTAATTTCAGACACATTATATGATTAAAAGGTGTTGTTAATATACAATCAGTTGCTATCTGGCCAATTCCTTCCCTTTAGTAATTCCCTTTCCTTCACATCCATAGTCTCTATCTCTGTGCAGCCTCAACTTTTCAAGGATGCTGCAGAGCCATACCTCCTCCTGCTTTAGTACTTGCTTTCCTAAGCTGTGAGGTATTTACTAATAGAAAGTTTTACAGAGAGACTTTGAGATGCTATCCTGCTCAAAATTCTCTAGAAACACTGTTTGCTTACTATAATGCTGAACAGACAATATCTCAATCAGATTCAGAAAAAACTTTCACGTCAGAGCATGATGAAAATGATATGGCAGAAAAATCTCTGCCAAATCAGAAAATTTTGCCCAATAGCTGGTCTACACATTCTGTGTTAAAACCTTTGCTAGTGATGTATTTTACTGCAGCCTTTCCCCTTCCTTCTCTATAGTTTATTCTCTTAGAGGTCTGTATACCATGGGTAATCTAGTTTTAAAAACCTGCTAATCAAAGTTAGCTCAAAAACACAGTATCATGCAAGTCTTCAGGTTCATCCTGGCACCGATCTAACACCGATTCAGGTATGTGAGGCAGCAGAGATTTATGGCCAGACCCCATCTCAGGGCATGCCTATACTATGCACTTAGGTATGGTAAAGAAAACCCTATAGGTTCCTAACCAACTTGGCCCCAGAACCAGAAATAGCATCACCACGGTGCCACCCAAATTCCACTCCTATCAGCACAGGATTGTGCTAGCTGTTTTGCAGCATAGGTGAGGCCACATCTGCACTGATTTGATTGATACACAGCAATGCCACTGACAGCTACAGTCTTCTACCAGAACAAAACCTGTTCCTTCAGCTCAGACTCAAATTCAGAAGAGATTTTGTGCTAATTTTGAGCTAATTCTATGGCATTGCATTAAAGTTTTATTACAGACTTAGGCTAGTCTCATTACTGTTCAGAAAAGTCTGATTTTAGCACATTTTGACAAGAAGCCTTCCTAATTAGAATGATTGTCAATCACGGCTCCCTGCTGTTCGAAGGTTAATATAGCTGGCTTTTATCTTCAGTGTAAAAAGGCTGCCTTTTTTTTTTTTAATTAATTGGAAGATGTAATTGTAGAAGTTATAGCATGGATCCAATAATGGTATCTGTCTCGGAGACAGTTTGAGAATCAAGTTCATATTCTTTAGCAGCATCTATTAAACAAGGTCACCTGGAGTCTTTCAGCACCAAGAATTTGATGGGATATTTACAACTGCCAAAGGAAACCATTTAGAAGTTTTGTTTCAGAACTTGGAGGTCTCCTCCAGCCTGCAAACCTGGCTCTGCCCTACTGCTCAAAGGACATAGCAATGTCAGACTAAGTGGAAACGTAGGGCTGGAATAGCTGTCGTGCACGAATTCTTAAGGGAGGGATTCTAGTATTCTCTACTTTGTAGCTAAGTATGGCTCCCCTCCATTTTTAAACTAAAACACAAGCCATGCAGAAGATAAATGAATCCGTTCAAAAGCTGGCACAAAAGAGCAACCGGTTTTGAACCCATGCGTTGCAGATCTCAAACTGATTTTTGTTGTGATGTCCATTCTGCTTTAGCTTTAACACTGCAGTTGGGCAGCTTTGATTATTAAATTAGAGTAACTCGTTTAACAGCAAACATTTTCTATTCATGTAGTAAGACTGATTTGCCAGACCTAACAACGCAACACTACTACCAAGTTTTGTAACAGAACACAACATAGCAAGACGGTGGTTTGCCTGAGGGGGCCATAGAAGTGTCCAATTCTGTGACAAAGAGCAAGTCTCCCTTACATCTTGCAAAAATATTACATTACTGTAACACTCACATTATTTTCACACTTATGTTTTTGAACTGTTGAACTGATGCTATAGTGTGGCAAGCACATCCTGCTTAAGCCAGCACTGCCAGCAGAAACAGCAGCCTCGGAACAGAGAAACAGCCCATTTCTCACTCACTTCACTCCCAGAATCTTACAGGGCCTCACAGTGAGGCACAACAGATTTACCTCCCACAAAGGTCTAGAACTTCAATCAGTTTCCCAACTCGATTCACTGTGCGACTGCAAAACTACTTGTGCTGTCCCAAAAGCACAAAACACACGTACGAAAACAAGGAGCAAGACTGAGTTTGACAGTAAGGCTGGCTTGAATGGCACTACTACTTGTGAAAGAGCTGTTAGCAGAAACAAATGTGTTGGAGCACATCTTTTGCAAAAATGACAGAAAAAGGTGAGCAAAATACAGGGGAGACAGTTTGGCAGTGAAGATCAAGCAAAACAAGCACAACTTACTGGGCAAAAGTAGGTGTTTTCTGCTATGTGGTTTGCAACAACGTTGTTTTCTGCAGACAGAGACATTATGAAGAACAGCGCATCACGGGCCTGTTGGCCTACTGTTCCTTCTCGATGGATGAAGGGAATCAGCAGGGAAAATATGAGGAAATTGGCAGCTCCTTGGTCCTCACTGGTGTGGAAAAACAGTTCTAAAATGGAGGGATCTTTGGCTATTATAGAGCAGAGCTGGTTTAAGAGGATGACCAGCTCTGTTTCCACTGTTGGAGTGGCTGTTCCTGAGCAGGAACTCAGCAACATCATCAAAGGCTTCAGGATGGGCTTGTGATGCAGCAAAGGCTGATGAGACTGGGTTACTAGCATTTCATACATTTTGAGTTGCTCAATTTTTGTCTCATCGGTGAACTCTCGCCGCAGGCTCCAAAGAAAAAGCTTCTCCATGATGTTTTCTGATACCACAAACTCCAGAATAGGCCCCATCGAGGCACCCTTTGCTTGCTCTTCAATTAATAAGAAAAGCATGTGCTCCACATAATTCTGAACAGTGCTGGCCTCATCAGGTGAAATAGCCCCGTACTTTGCCTGGGTGTTTTTCAAAGGATCGTGCTTCTCTAAGATTTTCAGAACCTAAAGGCAAACCAAAGGCAGATCAGTTATTTGAATGCTTTTTTTTTTTTAAATATGCCCTTAGTCCTGTAAGGAGGGGGAAAAAAAAACCCCACACCCACAAAAAACCCCACACATTAAAATTCTTCACACAAAAAGCACAAACCCTTTTTATGCTTTTAGGTTTTGTCTGTCAAACTTCCTAAATTTCAAAGTTTCACATTTGGCACATATAATACTAAAATGTAATGTTTTTGTTGGCCTTTTTTTAATAAGCACCTAAATTTGCCACTTGTCCTACCGCTGAAAACTCGGAGTTCTCTGAAGTATGGATAAACTAGGTTCCCTTCACCTTCAGAAACTGAGTTTCAATGATGTTTGAAACAAGGACTGAAATCAAAGGGCCTGCTCTTCAGCCAGAGCAACTGTGCTCAGGAGCATCAGTATCATGAGATGATTGGCAGTAGTAAGAGTGGCAAAAGCCCACAGAGCAGATCTTCCCTTGCCACACCTTACATGATACCGAATGGCCACTGATGCCCACATACTCTTGGCAACATTCAGTACAGATTTAGGATTGAGTACCAATTGTCATTCCAGCACTTATACCCCTGGATTAAATCCTGTTCTGCATGCAACCAATGAAGCTCATTGTCTGTGAAACCACCACTGTCTAACCTTTTTGGGGAGGATAATTGCCACAAATGAAAAAATGAACAGCAGCTCCCCTAAGACGACAGCATCACTGGAGTTAAATGGGAGAAGATGACTCTTGAACGAAGGTTCCTTTGACTCTGGGAACATCTCAAACACCATCATTCATCTGGCTTGCTTCTTGGGCTAGCCAAAAGCCAGCAAAAGCAGCAGCACAGAAATCCATTTTACATAAACCATTAGTTATTCATATTGCTGCACAAAATAGGACCTTATATTATGGTGCTCGGAGCAAAATAGCTTTGCCTAAAAGCAATTATAATCCTGATGACATGCAAAAACTTTTTACACTATGAAGTGCATAATCTACATCTGTCCACAATAAACACCACCGCATACAGTTTGGCGCTCAAGCATCTAATACACTTCACAGAAGACAGGCAAGCCTTACCCAGCACAAGGAAAGGAAGCACAGAAGGTTGCAAGAGGGTACAAGTCACAGTGAATCACCGGAAAGCCAGTAAGATCTAGGCTGTAAGATCAGCACGTCCTATCACTTCCCATGTAGATGCAAATCTGGAGTTCAAAGTGTGATTAGTACAGCCTAACCACACCTTGAAAAGTCAATTAGCTTTGCATTTTAAAAACGTTTTAGTGTCATCTACTACATTCTGCACGTTCCTGAGCAATTCAGGATTATCCCAAAAGAATGAATGAAGCAAATTGCTATTAATGCAGCCTACTTCAAATCAATAAAACTAATTAACATTACCTGTGCCCAGTGTGTTCTAAATACTATCATGCATGTTTCTGGGTCAACACCCTGCAGGCTCGGAGCCTGCCGATTTTTGCTGATACTGGTTCCAGAGGACATTATAAATTTTCCAAAGGTCAAGCCAACTAGGCCATGCTGGATTTCTTTTTAAAATCCTGTAGTTAGCTACAGATGTTCAGGCATCATAATGAGACTGATATTGGGTTTTGAGGTTTGTGGTCCACAGAAATCTGTTTAAAAAACAGAAGAGAAACCAAAACACACATATACTTACGTAAATCAAATTATATTGTATAACAAAAAAAGAACATATTTAAATAGAACACTTGAAACCATTTAAAATCAGTTTGAGGATACAATTTTTTAAAGCATGCTATATGGGACCATCTTCTCAAACCTTTCCTCATGATAACAGTTTATAATTCTCAAACTTCTGAGATCAGTGGCTGAATTCAGGCCCTACTGAAATAAATAAACATAACAGAAGCTCATGCAGTGAACATTTTATACAAGTGTCACTACATTTTTAGGTTTGCATTCTGACATTTTTGCCATCTGACCATGTCTTTCTTCAGAGTTGCTTAGTAACTAATGTTTTATAGACTACACAGATAAAGAAAAAGTACAGTACATGTTATTTCTCCATTTTTTAATAATATTTCCATGAATAATCACAAATAGTTGAAGTTTTCTGTCAGAAAACATACCATAAACAGTTGAAAACATCTGTAGAACACCTACACAAATAGAAGGACACATCTGTATCAATATCAAGGTAAGCAAAACCAAACAACATGAAAGTTAAAACTTTCATCTATCCTAAGTCAAATAAATTGAGATGTCATACTAAAGGACTATGAGAATAAGACCAAACAGTGAAACATTCTTTTCATCCATTATTTAATATCCTAGATATCTGAGTATCAAAGTAGTTGCACACCTGCAGGGAAAAGTTAAAATGAAACACAGACAGATATCTTCCAGATATTTGAAAGGCTTAAGAGAACATACTATTCCCTCAAGCACCAATATCTAAGTCACACAGTTGTGTCCCCCACCTCTGGTTTTTTTTCCTCCTTAAGCTTTACATTTCCATTATCCTTTTTGCAAACCAACTAGACTTTTCATTTAATTCAGTTTTGGGCTATAAGGGGGGGGAAGTACTAAAAAAAACCCCAAAACACCAAAAAAAACCCCCGAAATCAAAACTCACCACCAAAAAAAAACCCACCCAAAACAAACTTCCACAACACCAACATACAAAGATTTTAGGAGGACAACAAATGCACTAAAAGTTCCTACAGCTCATGTAAATCATAGCAGATTTTTATTTTCATTAGACATTGCATTTTGAAGTGCACTCCCCTCCTCCGGTCTTCATTAGGATCCCAGGGTCCCTGGGCATCCACTGGCTTAGTGAAACACATCAGGAAATTTTTGTACCATGAAGTTGCCACAGCCCATATCACAATTCTTTGCCAGTATACATAGTTATTTTTGGATGTATCTTAAAAGATAATCTTTTCTCTACAGTGGACATCTTAGCTCCCTGCATGTGTGCTCTGCTTATATTCTTGAAACCGTCATCACAGGACAAAGTACAGTGTTTGTCAAAAGTAGCAACAGTTTTGGACGTTTTCATAGAATCACAGAACAGTTTGGGTTGGAAGGGATCTTAAAGACCATCTAGTTCCAACCCCTCTGCCAGGGACACCTTCCACTAGACCAGGTTGCTCAAAATGTCCAAAAATGTACAGTGTACAACTGAGATTTCTGGGGCAAGCAAAAAGACGGATGTGATTACCCCTGTATCTATATACACATATTCATACGTTCAAGACTGAACTGCAGAATCAGGGTCTCCCCCCTCCCAACCTAATCCTTGCTTCTTACAGCACATAAGATGCATTTCCTATGAATTTTCTAAACATTCTCATGCACTACAATTAGCACAATCTAGTTCATCCTTTTGCAGACAAAACATTCCATATGTGGAGAAGCCAGCATAAATTGTGGATGGTTTATCTGTTTGGGTAACACTGCTTCCAGAAGGAAGCTGGCAGTCCATACAAGCTACTCCCCAGAGAGTAAACTGCCTGGAAGCAGACACACAGGAGAGCATTGTGGAAAACCAGTGAGAACTAGCTCATGAGCACCAGCCAATACCAGGGACAGAAGTAATCCCTTATAAATACTATCAAAGTCTCCCTGCTCCCCTATGCCACCCACACTTCTCATCTTCCTCTTCCATACTCACACCAGCCTTAATGCTTTCAAGCGCTTTGGTTCATATTCTTATTTTCTTGAAGGCACCTACCACTATCCTGCTACTTCATAAACAGTCCGGTACAAGTGAACAGTACTATTTCTGCATCACTGAGTTCCCGGTTTTTTACTGTTACTGACTTAAGTAACGATGTTTAAGGCACAGCTTCTGGTGGCTTTTGCTTGCAGCTCTGAGCGCTCAACATTTCCACCAAAAAACACTCAGAAAACAAGATGCATGCTTAAAGAACGTTTACAAAAAGACAGCTCTAAGTAGTTTTCTTAATGCCATACCTAATAACCCAAAGGAATATTTAATTGATCCATTCTTCAGATCACCTGTCCATTTCCTGCCAGTTCCCTATTTGTCAGCCCTCTCCTTCCCACAGAAACCTTCCAATTTCTGTAAAAGTTCACCAGGCTCCTCCAGGCAAAAGTGTCCTTCACTGCAGAGCCCTGATTCACCCTTTGAGCAGATCTGTGCATGAAGTGAAGCCAGCAGCTTTGGAAAAAATAATGTGATCGTGTAATTAAAGATGGTATCATAAGGTGTAGCAAGAGAACTTAATTAACAAAGCAGAGGCAAGCTCAATTCTGGAATTACGAGTTGCCTGACCTTAAAACTTAGAGGTTGTTTCAATGCAAACTTTGCATGTTAAACTGATACTACACATCTAGGTATCCCATGACAAATTCTGCTGGCAATATAGCAGTATGATCTGAAAAATTGAATTGGTAACTACAAATCAACTTCCACTATTTAACCAGTAAATAACAACAAGGGAGATTATGGCTTTTTTCACGAATGCTAATTAAAAAAAAAAAAAATTCAAAGATCAGTGATGTACAACTCCTGAAATGCATGCAAAGCTCTAGGATGTACCACACATGGGCAATCCAAAACTATTTAACCTGTTACACTCTCTTCTCCTCTAATTTTTCTAGTCCTCTGTCCTCCCTAGCCTTTGCAATTTTCTTTTTTCCTCATGTGTCTTTCCTATCTCAGTCTCAGACTCTACTCCACAAACTTCCAAGACAGTACTCATTCCTTCCCTATCAGGCACTCCTTTAAATAACTACTTCTATTTGGCAGCTCTCTAAAGATACTTTTTTGGGTAGGGGTTCCATAGTGGTGCTTTGGTCATTACAGACTCCTGAATCTTGCCCTACTTTTCTGCAGCTATGGGAAGACCTAAGGTGAACAGAAACGATGTGTCTATCATCACACATTCAAAATACAGCAAGATGCCAGAAGAGCCAGCGACACCCTATGTTCGTGTGTACAATAGGAAAGCTCACTTTCCACAGAAGTGCTACTTAGTTATTGACATTTATGGAAGAATTTATAGCTACCACTATGTTACTGTCTCTGTTAACAGCTTACTGCCTAAGCAACTGACTATCTGATAGAGTCTGCACTTGTAATATGGGCATCCTAAGTCTAGCCACCATACATAAGCAACAGATACAGCCTCTGTGAAAGAAGCCTCCAAGACAAGCCAGTGTTTCCCCTCATCTCCTGCATGAAGTCCCCCAGGGTCTTACTTATCCAAGATATAAGAACACTCCTGCCTGCAATTTAGGCACACTCAAATTACAACACTGGGAGTTCTCAGATACACGGGGACACGAACAACTGGCAGCATGTTGACTCAAATCTTTTTCAGAGTTAGATGACACTAGATCAGAAGAGGAAGGGCTTTCAGTGTTGCCAACTCTAGAAATGTCTACCAACCACAGAAAACTTTTAGGATGGTTCCCCCAAGCTGACTGGTCTATTTACTGTATTTGTTATGACATGCAAAACCATGACCCCATTGCTTGAAAAAGATCTTTGGGAGTATGTGATTGACAACCACTGTAAAACAGAAAATTCGTCTCTAAAAATTGATATATTCTAACTAAAACCTGCACCTAACAGTATACTGTACATACATACAATCACAAGATTAAAACTATTTGCATCTTTAATAACAGAGTCACAAAAAAGATCATCCAACCCTAATGACAAACAATAACATCTCAGTAAAATTCATCCATTCTGCACGTTCACTCCTACTGCGCAAAGTTATCATAAACAGAGTGTATGAGGCATCAAATGAAGAACAAAAACAGTAAACTTAAATTATTAGCTGAAAAACAACATACCTGCAACAAACATTAAGTTGACAAGGGCTAAGTTCACTTGCATCTAGCCCAGCTATCAGATCAGAAATCTAAGAGCAGTGAGAGAACACAGACATTACCCTCACAGTGGCAAATACTTTTAAATTAGAGATGATTAAAAAGCCAAAGTAACAAGTCAGCAGCAAGCAGAGTGCAGTGTGCAATAATGTTTCTAGGATCAAATCAATTTGCTTAAGGAAGCAAATATTTCCAGTTTGGAAAGCATCTTGGGATACTGGGATTTCCTTAGTAATACAAAACACAAATAGATTGTGTAGGCTTCGAAGACTTCAAACATTGTAACAGGGTTTCCAAAGGCATACAAAGCTTTTGACAACCTAAGTGGTCACAGAATAGGCCCTACAAACAGCATAACTATTTAAAAAGGAAAGTAATTGAATTAGAAGAGATCCTATCTTTTAAGATATGTAGCAATCTAAAGTTAGTATGCTCCAGTTCTAACAGTAGCAGAAAGAATATATTTGTTATATTTGTGTAAGCAGATTTTCTTACTAGATTAGTAGGTTTCCTTGATTATTTTTGCAAGGCCAGATGTGCCACAGCGACTGCAGCATCACATTATTCCTTGTGAATTTAAGTTAACTCCAGTCAAATAGGACAAGACTATATTGAGTCCAAAGGTGAGAAAATAAATTTATAAAACACAGATTCCAAGAGAAAGGGGTAGGAGCAAATTTAGGGGCCACTAACAACAAAAGTAAGTTTATTTTAATCAGTCCATGGTTGGAATTTTACAATAATTTAGCCTTTTCTCTCAGCAAAAACCTGATTATTCCACCATTTGACAGTCCTGATGAGCACAAATAAACCTCTCTTACAGTCCATTCTAAATCCTACTTCCAAAACCACTGCTCAGTTTAATACTTTGACCCTGCCACACAATGACAAAACCTTCTCAGCAGGTAAATCTTTCTGCAATTCAACCGTATCCTATCAGTCATTTAACCCTATTACAAGGGGCTTAGGGACATGGTTTAGTGGTGGACCTGGCAGTGCTAGGTTAGCAGTTAGACTCAATCTTCAAAATCTTTTCCAACCTAAATGGTTCTAGGTTTTAAGGCCAACTCCACTTACATATGCCTTCTAGAGCTATTTCACATGCTTATACTGACAACACTTTTGTCTCTAATCCCTCCCTCTCCTACACAAGGTACCTGCTCCTACCACCGAGGATTTATACATTTAACAATCCCTATGTGGAACAAGAAGCACCAGACTACACATCACACGTATGAGGAACCGAGGTAACTATCTTAACTATGATAAGAGAAGAAACTATCTCCCCTATGATTTTCCTATTCTCTGTGTAACTGGACAATTGCTTTGGAAATCAGGCAACTAATTTGCACCTACATAAACTTTGCTGGTTTCATATTAAATATGAATGTGGGCTCAGTTAGTTGGCTAGGTTTTTTTCCTGCAAATCTGGTCAACTGTTGCATACACAAATATGCTAACAAGCACCTCTCTCTCCCAAAGCAGCAGGTACATGGTCACGTACACAGGTCTATAACCATGTCTGTGCAGTCTCTGGTAAGTGCATGAGGAAGAGAGCAGAAAACTAGTACATCAGCCCATTTCCAGTTTAAAAAAAAAAAAAGCAGTAGTCTACAACTGTACCATGTAGCTTTAGATTAATGATGAGACTGAGACCAAGTCATTGAGCTCATAGAGGATATCTGCTTTCAGTTTTCCTTCAGAAGTCTGTAAATCATCAACCCGTTTTCCACAGCTGATTATAGAGGACTGAGCTCCCCCGTCAACAGAAGTACTTATTTTACTGCAAATTACACCGGAAGAACAGCCAGCAGAGAATCCCTTGTGAAGTCTGCTCCCACTGGAATGTCTCTTCCGAAAAGTTTCACTTTTGAATTAACAGTGTAGCACAGTGTAGTAACAGAAGTAGCACAGAAGTTTGCAGGATTGGGGCTTTCCAGGCAATGCACAGCATACAGACAAAAGATAGACTGCCTAATGCAGTAAGGTAGGCACAAAATACGCTGCAAGGCTCTGCAGTGTAATTATCAAGGTTGTCTTCTATTGCAACACTAAGACGCTGTGTTCTCCAGCAATGCTCCAACACAAGTGTACCTCTGTTACCAGATACTGGATGCTTTTGGTTTGCTGGCCAAAGCTTTTCAGCCTGTCAGTCCAGCTAACGCAAGAGACAACAGAAAGATGGATAAGAAGCCTCAATGGCAGTGAAGGAAACAGCATGTATCAAAACATTTTCATGGATCAGTGTGGCATAAAGGGGCTTGAAATTAGACAACTTCAAAGAAGCAGAGGAAAATTACATGGTCTTATGCATAGCTATGCAATCATGTCTCTGCAGTCTCCAATAAGTGGATGAGGGAGGGTAAGAGAAAAATGAGTGGCAAATTTTAGCATGTCTCAACTTAGTTCCAGCTTAGAAGGGACCTTGTTCAGGGTTTGTTTATTTTTGACTGAAAAGAAAGTCTTCTGCATAAATTTGTCGGCTTTTCTTTAGGGACTGTGATCAGGGAGAAGGTTTAAATTTTATTAGCAAGAGTGTTTCAAAGGAAGGCATCAACCCTTTCAAAGGAAAAAAATCATACCCCTTGTGGTAAATTTTGCTACAAAAGCAAAGCCTATGAAGCACCCTTAATGATCCTGTACATTCACCACCACAATGCAGAAGGATTACAGCTTGCTCACTGGAGAGCAGTAGGTCGGTGGTAGGCAACTAAAAATGTCAGTGGTTAAAAGCCATCAGAAGATCCTCTTTTTGGTTAAGTACTACTCACCTTCAGTAGCTCTGCTAACACGAAAGACGCAATACATGACTGGAAGAACATTTTAAACTACATGAACAATCGTCCTCTTCCTTCATTTGTTCTTCCACATTTCAATGCTGCAGTCCACCAATTGTCCTGTCCTTTGTCAGGACATTTCACATTTTGTTAGCTTTCTCCAATCTATCTTTTCTACCCAGTATCTGCAAAGACTCTATGCCTTCTGTGTGTGGGTGGGAGAAGGTATGTTTTACACCGATAAAGCTATCTGCTTAAAAGCCTAACAGAGAAAAGTCACCACAAATTGTAAAGCAATGTAGTTAATCAAAGTATCAATCTGTTCTCATCAAGCACAATTTAATCCAACCTGCTAACGTGAAAGTAAGAATGTCATGTGACTTGTCCCCACAGACACTGCCTAACACTATCTCATGAGACAAACTCCACACAGTATGTTTTATGAGACAAAAATCTTACTGTCCCATCGACAGGCAGGCTGCTGCCGTTAAACACAATTCATCTTTTCTCAAACGACAGGGTGCTACGCTACTCACGTATTCACTGTAGATTCTCATCAGTTCAACTTATTGGGGTACTGCTACCTTTTCATGTGATCTAAGTAAACCTACAGTATGATACATTAGTGGATCCAGGTCACAGCAATAAATAAATACGTGGTTCTCATGATACACACAGGCAATTCCACCCCAGTGACAGGCAAGAGGTCCACCTGACAGCCCCAGTTCAGCAGTGCTGCCATGGCGTAAGTGTGCATGCTTTAAGGGCAAGCGATGGGATCGGCTCACACTGGCTTGTCTATACACTGAGACACAGGCTAAGCCAAATCCCAAGCCTCCAGAGGCTTCTGCCGTGCGGGTCAGACAAAATGAAAGAACAGAGAGGCCAGTTAGGTAGTATGGTCCAAAATGGATTGACAAGTTGGGCTAAAGTTATACACCGTGGGGCTAGGAAGGTATACAGCTAGCCAGTAAAGACTGTTCATTAAAAGGGCACATTACCAAAGCTAGAGAAGTGGGAGTGACTGCTCAAGAAAACAGTAATTAAACAAAGCACAATACTTGACAGAGACCTTGACCTCTGCAAGGAGGGCTCTATTTAGCTGATAGGCCACAGGGCGTGTTCATGTACCACACACACATCAGCAATTCCACTGGAACTCAAGAGCACACAATTACTGAAGTTACTCTCGCAAAGTCCCAGGAGGGATGAACTACACAGTCATATCCCTAGGTCATAAGTCTGACTTGGGGGGAAAAATAAGGCTGCACCTCTAGTGGTACGACTTGTTCTTTTTAGACAGAGATAAGTAATACAATAAACCTGTTCTTCTGTTGTATTTGATCTCCTCACATTTGACCTACTAGAGAAAAGCAACAATTCAGTAACGATCAGTGTTTTAAAACACAGATTATGGTGGTTAAAAATTTAAGAATAAAATAGCAGCTGGGGTTCTTGAAACACAAGTTAGGTCTCTATTCGTAGCAGCACTCAGGCACAGTATGCCTGTGCTATCTTGTCTGCTACTAGCAGACAACTGCTGCACAAGGGGTATTAAAACCTTAAACTAAACAAAAAAAAAAAAAATAGCAGCTCAGAAAAGTTCATTTCTACGTATAGACTGAAGAAGGCAGATGTCAAACTGAAATCAATGCAAAGGCTTTAACTTTGCTGGTTCATTCCCAAATCATCACCAAAATTGCTGACCTAGAACAGCATGTTTCCATAGAAAACCACATCAGTTTGGTGACCGAGGCTCACAGATGAAGTGTTCAGTGTTGCACTGTGCAAGACCTGCATTACAACAAAACAAAATTCAGTTTAAAACTTTAGACTGTGCATACGCTTTCATAGTAAGTTTCAAAGAGAAAGAACAACCCCACAGGGCATAGCACACGTCACCGAATGAAAGCTACCTTCCATTCCTTGATTTATAGGGGAATTGCAGATGTCAGCTGCTGTGTCTACACTAGTAATTTTGTTTTGTCATAATTGAAGTGAATTATTGGGAAAAAAATAGTTGTTGCCAACCCCCCCATCTCTACTGAGAATTTGTACTGGGTCTATTTCAAAATTTATCGCTACCCAGGAGTGGGAGGGAACAACACACCAGAAAGCAGACATTTAACAAAACCTACTTCATGTTCTGGTTTTACTAATGCAAGAAAGAAAGAAAAATGCTCCATGCAATCTGTAACATCTATTTTGTTTTCAAGATAATTCTGACAACTGTGTGAACTACAAACTTGCTCATAATTTAGGAAACCCACATGCTGCTTGAAGTTGTGATGCTAAAGTGAATGAAACTTCTTCCCTTTTTTGAAATTTTTGTGGGTTTTTTTGAGAAAGGTAAAACAGTATCTATAGCTAAAAGGATAAAATAGATTCATTGGAAATTAGTAAGTTGCCTATCTAGAAAACCTTCCTGACAGGAAGATGAACGGGACCAGCAAAGCAGTAGAAGACTCTATAGACTGAAGATTTAATGCTGTTTTCAGAGCGCTAGCATACAGAATAGGAAATACTACCTTCCCAAGAGAAAGTTGGTCTAGAAAAATGTTATCAATATACCTGTAATTATCATATGTATATTACAGAAAACAAGATTAAGCTATTTGTTTTATGGCTACAGCAGTAATATGTAAGACAATTTTTCAAGTGATTTGTATAACATGTCAAACTACTCGTTATAATTAGTGTAAGAAGCCCAAGAATAATGTTCTAAAGTCTACAAAGTGACATTAAAGACAACGTGTACGCTTTCAGCACTAATCCACAATAAAATGCAAATATACATATATTCTAAACATTGCATGTTTCATGATAAAGAAGCCATAAACTTTTTCTTTTTTTATTTCCAAACTCTCAGTTGATTCTGCAGGTTCTGAACCTACTTCAAGCACAAGAACCAGTAGTAAAACACCATCAAGTTTATCCTGATTACTTGATCAATAAACCCAACAAACCAAACAACAAGCTTCCCCAGAGGACTGTCACCAAGTTGCCACTGAGAAAAGTACTTCCGCTTTGCAGGTGGAACTCCTCTCTCTTGTCCACATGCACGTTATTTCTCTGTCTGTCTCTTTCAAATTAAAAGCTCCAGAAAAGGGCAGAATATTCTATAAAATCAAAATTGTTGGGTATAGAATGGATATCATGTAGTTGTTACCTAATACTTACCCTAGAAGCATATTTATTTCTCGTCCCGGGGCTTCATTCACAATACAAACTTGCGTTTTCCTGGAAAAAACCCAATGTTTTCCTAACTGTATATAAATTTAGGTAGGTATCTATCACACCATAAAACCCTCTCATACATCTCAATATATTCATTATATTTCATGGACTATAATAATTGACTCAATAACTTGAATATGTCACTTATCTTTCTGTACATGATTATCTGAAACTACTCATTTTAGAGAGAATTACCACCCCAAGATACTTATCCACCAAGTCAACATTATTTCCTATTCTCTGAAATGATAACCTGTTACTGGCATGATGAACTAATGAATGAAGGGAACGCGCAAAAGCGTATCGTTACACAGCTTCAGGACAACTGCTCCACTGCACTGTAGGATGGCAGCAGCCCATCACAAATTACTCCTCAAATCTAGTAAAATTACTGAGCTACTAAAAACTGAAAGGTCATTTTCATATCTCACCCTGTGTACTAGGTATTGCTGAGCATGACTAGGGGGTTGTGATAAAATTCTATATTTAATGGATTGACACTTTTGAATCTAAATGTGCTCTTTTTTTTTTTTCCTTCTTCTAAGAAATAAAAAGAACAGAAAGAACAGAACACAGTGTGAACTAACACTGTTTGCATCAGACATATGCAATTTAGCTTGGATAAAGCTCCAGAAGCTAGTGAACTCCCTTTGTCCCAAATTATATTCCAGGCTCAGCAAAGAGAAAAGCACTTGCAAAATCCTTTTTCATTCCCTTTTTATGACAATCAATTGCCAAATCTGCATAAAACCACTGAATAAACTTTACTGTTTAAGATGATACTCACAAATCACTATAGCACACTGTTCCCTGAAGAACAAGGATAAGGAAGAACATGAGAAAAAGGCAAGACAAGCATTCCTTAAAAATCCTATCCCATCGCTTCAGCTCCCCATTCCCCTAATAGCCAAAACCCCATGTATTTGCCCTCATAGAAAACTGCACAGGAACATTGCTCTCCCTCTCTCTTTCTATTCCAAAACAGAGCAGGGAAGCAGAAGTTGAAGAGTCATTTTACATTAATTCCTACTGCAAAGTCAAGAACCTCAACAGAATAACACTTCCCCCATCTGTGAGCACAGATCCATGACAAGCCAACCTCTCCTCCTGCAGCCCCAGCCTTATTTAAAAATACTAGCACAGATCTGCAAGTTGAGTGGACTTTGACAGATCATGGCTTTCTACACGTATGCAGATTTTTTGCATTCAATACACAGGGTAGTAAACAGCAAAATGCAAAGTGGCTTGTTGGCATTTTTCATAATGTTCAGTGCATCAAAAACCAAATCAAAGAAAAATCACCATGCTATTGAAATTATATTTCCATTTCTATTTAGTTTCATTGCATTTTATACAGGTGGTAGATGTTTTATATGACACAAAAATTATTTGTGTCATATAAAGTGTTGTTTATTATGCAGATTAGAAATTAATTCTTCATCTCTGATCTTGTAACACAAGTCTGCTCTACTATGAAGATATGTTTACACTCTTACACTGACTAGTCTTCTGCAACTGGAAACCGAATGACATTACAGCATTAGTGTGACTTCCTGGATAATAAGATACATGAATGCAGTGGCAAAAAACGAACATATATAGTCTACACAACACGTGTCTCAGACATGTTACCAGCATGCAAATAAGAAACTGCTAAATAATCAAGGGAACAATTTAAAAAAGAAAGATCCAGGTAATCTGACACTTTCGCAACACTTCTCTAATTTTTTTTTTTAGTCTTGCCTTTGAACCTTTGGGAAAACATGAACAGAAATTCAGGTGTCTTTCTAGCCCAGGGAGGAATGAAGATAAACTAGCACCTTTTACGCCCTAGAGGGTAACAGAAGGTACGTAATAGCCCTTTCTGAATTGCAAATGAAGACTACACATGTTATAATGGGAGTGCTCTGGAAAACATTTTTCAGGAGAACAGTATCTACTCAAAGGTGGGGTAAATATCAGAAGATACTAAAAAAAAAAAAAACTAAACCCACGATTACTATTTAAACTTTTTAATACTCGGAATGATCAATACTGAAAGCCTATTAGGGACAACAGTTGGCCCTCAGCCCTATTTTTGCTTCTCAGTACAGATAACCGAAAGTCAAGCCACACCTCTCCCATCTGATTTTGTAACACCTGCAGAGACTTCCACAGGCGTGGGAAAGCACAGGTTCCACCCATAAATAGCTTGTTCTTGTTCCCATCCGAGGCTGGCTGAGCTGCAGAAGTTACAGTAAACTGATACGTGGGGTGTACTCTCATGTCCTATGCCTGAAATCCAGCACCTCTCCTCTCCCATTTCCCCCTCTTCCCAAATTAATCAATTCACCTTTCCAGTCTTATAAAACTGGTAACAGATGTGATACCCAAACTGAACTTCAGCAAAGTCCCATACGATTCACCAATCCTCACAGAGCTCCAAAGGAGAAGCGCAAACCGAAGGCGGGAGCACTTTTAAGAGGCACAAGAAAGTCTGTCTGTGTGCACGGGCCTTGAACATCCTTCATTGTAACCACAGTATGTTTGGAAGTAAGACCTCCAACTTTATTCCCGAGGACATCGTTCTTGACAGGGAATTTTATATTTATGATTTTTTTCCCCAACCGCACATATAAAAGGGGAAACAGTCCATGAGACTTAGAAAACATGTCAGATCAATCTTTCTGTTTTGTTGTATCAGTTATCAAAGTACTTCAGCACATGCAAAACTATTACATCGTTTACCAGCCATCCCTCTGCTGCAACAAAACTCACAGTATTTCTACTGTCACCACATATATTGCCATCTCTGTAACATGTTTTATGTTTTTCCACATTTCACCCTGTTCTATCTTCCAGTCCACCTCTCCCCACAGACACCATTTTACTTGCATCGTAATTCATGCCATGGGCACTCAAATAATAAAGCACTTGCACACTGTTTCAGAATACGTCGTGTCCCCGCTAGTCAGCATTCAGATGTCCCTGCTGTTCTCAAGCACACTTGTACTCTGAAGGACATTAACCTCCAGTGCCGAGAGTCACAGAATGTCTCGGGAGACCCTTCATTGACTTTATGGGAGAATTTGCATATAATCAAGCTTCTGCGCTGAAAATCTAACTGAAAATAAATGGTGTTACTAGTAAGTCAGCAGTAAACCAAACATATACAGCTAATGACAAATTAATGAAGGATGGTAGAAAACCTCTTTCAGGAGTACCAGTACCAAAAGCACATCTGCCCGGCAATTATGCACACCACAACAATCAACCTAATTGGAAAGAACCAGTCCCCGAAGTTCCCAACACTTGAAAATTCAAACCCACTAGATTCAACGTGTACAGATGGGGTTGTGGCAGTGCCTCTCCATCCTCTAACTCAGCAGGACTGGGAGCCAAGATCCAGAGTTTTCTCTGACAAGGGAAAAACTGAGTTTTTCCTGAGACAGTGTATCTATCTGCCAACTCAGACATCAATAATATAATTGCAAAAAGTAAAACACAGAACAGTGATGGATGACTACTAGTATAGTAAACCTACCACCAGAAGCAGTCAATGGGCTCTATGGACCCACGAGAGCTGTACCTACTGCTATTAAAATACAGTGCTACAGCAGCTGTCCCATCTCACATCCCTCAGAGTACTACAAAGGGGTTTAAGTATCAATTTGAGATGGGATGGTAAGAAAAGAGATTCACCTTGCACCTCTAGCAGCCATTTAAGCAACAGATTATCTCATTATAGTTTCAGAAGTATCTGAAGTATGATTTTAATGTTGCTCTAGAAAGAGGTGCAATCATTAAAGAACTCAAGCTGAGAAGATTAGTGCATATTTTTCAAAATAAAGAACACATGGAAGCAAACCTGAACTAAATCAGCTTGCAGTGGAGTGACTGAGTTCTGTTGCCTCAGACACCAGAACCGGCCTTGTTCCCTCACAGTCACTGAATCTTACAAACATTTATTAGGAAAACGTCAAAGCTTGAAAGTTTCTAGATGGACTGAACAAGTTGCTTCGGATTCAGACAAGGTTGTATGAGCAATTTGGTGGAAAAAAGTATTAACAGGACTTGCTAGAATTCCCTCAAATCTGTTAAATTCCCTCTTACTCACTCTGAATAGTATGCTGGGGGCACAACGATCATCACAAGCCACAGTGGTTAACTGCCTGCATGCAAGAGTTCAAGCCAGGAAACTTAACTTTCTCCTCCGATTCTCCTGTCATTTATGTGAGCCTAAGGCTCACACGCAGCTCAGTTTCTCCCACCAGGCAACAGCAACAGCCTTTTGGAGAGCTCTGATTATTATTAAAGCAGCAAGTCATCATTATTCAGTTGACAGTCTGGCTGTTTTAACTGCCCAGAAACACTCTCATACACACCACACTCAGACAACACACTTAGACTTACGGCCCCCATCAGAAACTCCTGCTTGGCAAAACGTTTCTAAGCCCAGGGCCTACAAGTAATGAATTTTCATCTTACCTTCATTTCTGTATTTTGGCATTCCACAGAAAAGACAAAGTAGGACACAATCAAGGCCCTCTAAATGAGGAAAAAAAAATTACATTGTTTCAGAACACCAGTGGGAGGATTTCACGCAATGTATGGCTATTATTAGAGTGCTATTTTGCTTAGCAGATCAGAGGATATCAGCAGCAGATGATGCAGCCATGATTTGCAAAAGCACAGCCTTATTAAAGACTAATGAGATAAACGAGTTAAAATTTACATTTTGCTCCACTGATAAGGTTCATTGGCACACTTATCTCCAACACCATGGTTTGAATATTAAACCCACTTATTAATGTCTAGTAAAGCTAATTATAATGCTGAGTGGCATTAAACTATAATAACCAAACAGCATGTTAGAATCACGTCCTTTAGTGTTACTGTAGCTCTTAAGTTAAGTGCTCTACATCTGGAAATAAACACCTGTCGAGCTCATACTGGGAGAAAACACTCTCCTCCTGCCCTTTTTTCCTCTTTTTTCCTGACCCTTCCAAAAGCCCAAAGCCATGTTCTAACAATGCAACAGGCAGGCAAACACTGCTCGTTACTATGATTTCAGCGGTGCCTGTCTGTCTTATTGCAGTAACAGTAAGAACTGAATGACAAATATTTTTGTATCTACAATATATTACATTACACTTGGCATATACTCTCTAATCCCTTACAGAAAAAGCACTGAGGTACTGACAAAATTAACTACAAAAGCCTGGGGAGCGTATTTATTGGGTTTTAGGCACCTTTTCATCAGCTTCTGTCAAAACTACATATATTACTATGAAACACACACACCATTTACTGAAAAGGATACTGAAAATACAATTTAGGCCTTATGCTATCCTATACACTTAGACTATATTTTTATGTCACATCTACCTAATGCAAGTACTTAAATGGACAATGACCATTTTTAAGGTTAACTTAACAGGACAAGGTGCATAACATTCTTTCCATTTTAAACTCTGCGATGTAGCTGTC
This sequence comes from Eurypyga helias, assembly GCF_000690775.1. Taxonomy (NCBI): domain Eukaryota; kingdom Metazoa; phylum Chordata; class Aves; order Eurypygiformes; family Eurypygidae; genus Eurypyga; species Eurypyga helias. Next base: position 3,348 of record NW_010223775.1, on the reverse strand, counting down.
CTGCAACAGAAATGGAAATACAACAAAAAAGGGGATAATCAAGTGCCAGCTCTCCATGGATCAACAATAACCAGTATCAAGACTCACATGTGCCAGACCAAGAAGAATTTCTGGCAAGCCCAAGCTTAAAATGCACTGTTTCTTTGAGAGTTTCCCATCCCAACACAAGAGTGACACCAGTTTTCCTTCCATGATGAGAGCCATGGAAGGTACAGGACTGCACAGCAGCCATCGTTACCTTTTCAAAGTAAAATATACACAAAAAATGACAACAAAAAGCATAAAACCACTATAGATAAAACAAGTGCACTTCTTACTTGTAAGGTAATACTCAAAAGCAAACATTCATTATGCACGTAAAAAAGGCACTGCAGAACTAGCAGATTTTTTCTTCTGTCTGGAGAAGTGAAAAGGCACTTACAGTGCAACAATAAAAGAAACTAGCTGAGCAAATCATATGTGAAGCATTAAATACAACTGCTTTTTGGAATGCACTTTTGTTCCTTTCAATTTATCACCCAATTTAAACATCCAGCTTGCAATACAATCCATTCCACTTTCTTCAGCCCAGCTTTAAAATCAAGCATGCCATATTTCAGTAGTAGAAGCAAAGAAATGCAGTGGAGCTCAGAAACAGAAGCTTAGGTATATGGCTTGCTGTGAAGCATTCCACTGCATCGCTGGTTGTAGGAATCCGTGGGTATACACTGGTATCCACAAGTCCATGCTGTAGCTGGGCACAAAAAAGAAAGCGGTCCACTCCAGTGGTAGGTTCCAGTGCCACCAAAGCACCGAGCCAGATGAGCTCCAACAGACCCTTTCAGCTACTGGTGAGGCAAGTTACGTCAAAAGAACTCCCTATGCTCTTCACATGGTTCCTATGCTGCGCATTGGGTCCCGAAACCAAACCTGGAAAAGAGTGTTTGTTGAGTACTCAGAGGATCCCCCAATCGTCTGTCTTGAAAATGGATACTTGTGACTTTGGAAAAGCAGAACCATCAAGCCTTTTTCCCTGAGGGAAAATCCTTCCAGCCTGATCCCACAGGAGTGCCTCTCTCTCCTCAGATTCTTCCCACAGAGGAGAAAGTGGCTCTGCAGTCTTTTTCTTTCAATACACTGCAGTAAATGTGGCTTTTCCCAAGCCATTTTATGTGTATGGCTTGTTTACTAAAAGAAAAATCAGAGAAGCTGCTCCAATTACTCTTTCAACTATGCTAATACTTGGTAGCTATTCGGAATCTAAATGCTTCAATACTTCGCTGCGTCAATAAACAACAGATGCATCTAAAGCATATTATATTTTTAAAAGACAGCCAGCCAGCAGCACAGTATTCCCATAGGCAGCCTTGTCAGGAAAAGATATAAGCGGTAAATAATTAGTTTTCCTAGGTTAACTTGAATTCCAGACTAGCATTTGTGAGCAATGGTGCCATGGAAAGGCAACAACTCTAGTTTGTATTCCTGTCCAGTAAGGAGCTTCACGTTACATGCAAGCACTGGCAGCAGAAGCTTATCATCTCAGAGACAGGAAAAATAAAGAACATTTATGCAAGTCCAGCAAAGACTCTTCGGTGAAATACAAAGAAGTCAGAAGTCTGTGCTTGGCTACTGCTATATTTTGTATTATTTCCTTTTTCAACAGTTAACGGGCCAAGCACAGATAGGTGCTGAGCACTGATGTCAGACTGCAGCACACAGAACCCTCCAGTATCATCTACCCTACAAATAAGTAAAGAAGTTGTTCATTGCTTACTAGGCTATTTTTCTCTTGCATTACAGATGTTTGGCAGGAAGGTTGGGGTCAGTTCTAAACTCGGGGAGGTGGGGTGGGAGGGGCATATTCCAGCCAAGTCTTTTCCGTGTTGAACTTGAGTAGCAGTTTAACAAGTAAAGGTTTAAAACAGTACATCAAATGTTGCGAATAATACTGGTGTACATCCAGTGTTTGTCGTTTGAAGTGGCTAAAGTTTTATATAGACTACCAACCGATGAATTGTGATGTTGTATCACACTTAGAAAAGGTGAGTGATCTAATTCTTTTATTACTTTTATTTATTGCCTCAGAAATGCTGGCAGATCATAACAGATAAAGAATATTTCATATAATCAGGAATAAGTAGGCTTTTGAGGCAAGACTTTGTAGAAGGTTGTTTCTCTTCCCTGGAAATAGTCCACAAAAATGGACAAGAAAACCATCTGCTTAAACATTTAAGAAAGAAGCTTCATTAACACATTGCTTACACATACATTTTACGACAAATGAGGGCTTTGCTTAAGTGACTCTGTATCTGGTGGTACCCATAAAGGGGACAGAAGAGCCTCTCACATTTTGCTTTGTTTTTAAGCCGTGGAACTAGAGGTAATTCCCCAGGAAGCCTGATTTTATTTCTTGTGCTTCTAGAGCTGCCTTGACTCTCTGACCGAGAGCAAAGTTGATGGACCTCAAGATCCTATTTCCTTTCATTTCAGTTGGCTGAGTTTTTAGAGGATCAGAATACAGTTACATATTTCTTTATAACAGAGCTGCATTGCAACCATGATAAAGAAATGGGAGAAATGTTCTGCTCGGTTCATTAGAATCAATAGATTATGTAACTCAGAAAGCAGAAGGAATTATGAAAAAAGAAAGTAATCTTTAAACTATTAATATTTCCAGAACAACTTTTCTTTCAGATACGCAGAATCCCACCTCCCAAACACAGCTAATAATGTCAGAAGCCCTGAGATTCATACGGTCAGAATGACTAATATTTACATTAAGCAAATGTATTGCCATAGTAACATAGACACCACAGAGCTATCTACCTGCCACAGCTCACTAAATTATTTAGCATGCCAATACTACAGTGACACTGTGTAAATGATCACATTCATTAGGAACAGAGTATGTGCTGAAAAACTGAACATTAGACAGCTATATTTATTGCCATGAATAAAACAACAGTACCAGTATTGAAAAAAAAAAAAAAAAGCCTAGAGGACGGCTACAGTCTACAGCACAACACACCTTGAAGTTTCATTTAAAAAACATGTCCATATCCCCATCCCTGCGGAAAGCAGCACAGAATATAATCCCACTTATGGGATGTAAAGCCAACCTGTGGCCAGAACAAACTGAGATACTAGTTTCCTACACTACATTTTTGGGTTAATCATTAAAGTCATTTAACACACACCTTATGTTCACAAAATAGTATTTCACATTGTGGGATTATAAGAGCTGGAGCACATGAAATATTCAGGAGCAACAATGACACACTCCCAGAAACTGTAGTTCTTCAACAGTAAAACACATTTACAGTTAGAAGAGAGGTGCAGTATTCTGGGTAATCATAGAATCATAGAATG
>NW_010223774.1:22280-59866 GCF_000690775.1 Eurypyga helias | reverse complement strand
CCTAAACCATTCCATAATTCTATGAAATTTTACTGATTATTTTTATTTTGTTTATAATAAAAAGATACTTAAGAAAAGTTACTTAACAAAATGTATTGACAACTACAACTAAAATTCATACTTACACAGGTATATTTTGGGGAAAAAAACCAAATCTCATTTTTTATTCCATATACTCCTTAGAAAGCAAATCCCTGAATTTGTTGAAATTGGTGCAGTTATGAAATAATACCACTTATCTGATCTTTGTACCATACAGTTTCAGTTGGTGAAGGATCCTTTATATCCTGTTCTAAACCACTTTGATGCTATTAAGAGCCACTGGGGCCCTCTGGGGATAAATGTAGCGGTTCAAGTGCAAGGTCATTAGGAAAACCTGGAATTTCCAAGTTACTTGTTACACGTCCTGTTAGGAAAGGTATCTTCAAATATCTGTTTCAAGAGCCGTGACATCTTACATGCATCAGCTCAAAACCAAAACTGGCTGTGTTACTGCTGACTTAATAGTACAGTGGAATCTCTATTCCAGACATAAAAGCAATATGATAAGAGTACAAGGAATGTGGAGTTTTTCAATTTACATTCATAAATTACAGGTTCATTACTTAATCTGAGATTTCTGTAACAGTTCATGATTCCTTTCTTACCAAATTTGGTTTGGTACGCAAGTGGCAATTATCTCCATTCTTAAGGACAGGGGCAGAAACGTCTGATTTCATTGAGCAGTTGCTAGCAGATGGTTCCACCTCATTTAGCTTGCAAAAGAAACTGATACTAGAAAAACAATATTCATGAACTCTCCTTAGCTATCAGGCTGTCCTAATCCTCATCCAGTCAGTTACTAGTTTAAGGGATACCCCCACCTTTCCTCTTAGTAACCATCCTCCTCCTCCCAAACCTTATGAGTGAACACTTAAAGGAGCTATTGTAGTTTTTGCTTTCTGCAAACCTAACACCTCTCCAAAGAGCACAGCAATGCAAGTGGCTAACAAACATTTTCTCCTTGCTACTAGAGACAAAATGGGGAAAGAAAAATTTACCACAGAAAATTATTCCAAAGTATTAGTAGATTTTTTAGAATTATGAATTGCTATAACATCACTCTGAATAAACTGAATATTCTTTGACTTTTGAAATCCAGAGTCAGATCTCAGTTTTACATATTCTTGATTCCTTTCTAATCAACAGAACTCCTTGCTGGAATAAGTGCTGTTTCTGCAGGGGAACGTTATCTGGCAGTTGAGTGAAAATACAGAATCCAACACATGCAAACCCTGAGTATATTGAGATCCAATTGGTGCATAAAGTGCCCAGTTTTATTATTAGCCCCTGCAGTAAATAGCAGATTATTAGCAGTTACGTAAGCACATCACAACTGGTCAGTTGACAGCTGTATTATACTGCTAACATAAGAAAAAACCCTAGAGAAAGTATGAAAATCTGTTACATTAAGGAGTAAGTGCTCAAAGAAGAAAACTAGTCAATGCTGAAAGTTAATCAAGATGTGAGTGCTAAATGTGGCTATTAATTCAGGCTGTTGCTGCCCCAGTGAGCTGGAGATCAAGAGGGTAGAAATAGGATAGGCTGGTTGAGTAGTGACTAACAGTCACAGTCAGTGCATGTGTAACATACATGGGTTTAGCACTTTTCCTACATTATTATTTTAGGATGCTGTTGACAACTGTCCCCATTAAAGGATCTACATCTAAATTGTTCTTTGAAAGTTCATGCTGCATCCTTGTTTACCACCAGTTGACCTGTGGTGTGGCTATATGAAACTCTGGCCGAGCTGACCTCAAGGACATTGGCTGTACAGTGCACTAGCAATCCCAATATTGATTTTTATCCACCTTGTTGATATTTGACTCCTTTTCCAGAGGACTTGCCTGCCATGGCTTGTCACCATTTGCACTGACATTGTGCCTAGAGAAGTACTAATGAGCTATTACTAAGACCCTAAATTAGGCACTGATGAAGAGCACATGAATTTGGCTAAAGTTTATGTTTTTTGATGCTCTTGCAGGACATAACCAGTTTTTCTAGTGTAAAACTACCAGACTCATGGACTGTACAATAAAGTTACACTCATTTCCTTTCTTCATTAAGATGTTTTTGTATCATAATGGCATGATGTGAAGCACATGTTTAGAATCTAAATATTCCACAAATCAAGTAGAAGAAAACTGAACAAACACAATTATGACAAAGCTAACTTCCCTCTGACTTCTTGGTTGTCATGAATAAAGTTGCATCTGTAAGAGTCCAGTCAGCTGTGTCCAGCTGTATTGTCGGGACACGTCATTACAGATTTCATTACATCAATGAAAAAATGTATCGGTTTTCCTTTTTTTTTTTTTTTTTGAGTTTTGTAAAAGAGAACAGGTAAAAAAATGAGTGTTAAAGAACTATTTTTTTCATGTGGAACAAAACATAAACATACAGCAGTGCTATGCTACTCAAAACAGATATAAAACTATTAAAAAAACCCCCATATTTGGTGTGTTCCTAGCCTTCTGCAAAAAAACAAGTTTCCTTTTTCTGATTTCTTCTCTGCATTCACACAGACTTAACAGGCATCTCCCTGAAAGTATTTTTGGCTAGATAAAAGAGTTTTACAGCTCTGGGGAAAATAACCTTACTATTGCTCTTAAGTATCCCCCTGATACTTTCATAAAAATGTTAGACCAAACAGAATCTCTTCAGGAAATTCCTAAACTCTAACCTTTCAGGGTCAGAGAATGCAGCAGACAGTTTGTTGTCTTGAACAGTGACCTCAGTGCAGTCCTACTCCAAACAAACTTTTAGATGCTATCTATGTATTATCTCAGGGGAATTCAGTGCTAGCCCTTAGAGATCAACAGTAGCACTTTTTGTACCACTTTCTTCACTTTCTACAAAGAATGAGGAAATGACTCTCAAATCCATTAAGTTTCAAGTATGTTGTAATTGTTGATTCACTTTGAATAGCCCTAGTTATATGTTGGAAATATTTTTTGAGGAGCTAAAATGTGCAATATTTCAGTCTTTATGATGTGAATAATTCTGAAGCCAGAGAAGGTTTTGGGCATATTTAGGATATTATAGAACTGCAGAGTTTTCTTGGTCACCAAGAACATTTCTGATATAATACAGAACGTGTTGCATAATTTCTTTCATGAACATAGGAAATTCTTTTTTAAAAGAAGTTTTAAAGGAGTCTCCTTCTTACTTCCTGTAAGCCATTACCAGATAGAATTTAACTCAGTGTTAGAAAGCCTTGAAGAAATCACTGGCAGTGTTCTTTTATGGAAATAAACCTCTATGGGAAATTGCCTAGTTTGACATTTATCAGATTTCAAATTCTGCTCACCAAAACTTAGGTATTATTTATTAACATTAACATAAAAAGTATGTAAACCAAAGTTTTGCTCATATTTCATAATTCTAAATTGAAAAAACAATAATCTTGAAAAACCTGTATGTAGAGAGGAAATTATTCAATGGGTTTGTCAAATGCACTAAAGCCATCAAACTTGAAATAATATACTAGAATAATCATAGGGTTTCCCAATAACAATGTATTCCTTTTTGTCTAATTGAGTTTTCAGTCAACAAAAAAAGTTGTTTTAGAGAGACTCGTGTGAATTCTTGGGGCTTCTCAGGACAGGACACATTCCAAACTTTGATCAATGTCTTCTAGAAAAAATTACTCAATGACATTTCTTGCTATTTTACCCACTAGTTTCTCCCAGAAGGCCAAAACTTAAAGATCTCTGTACTGCTCCAGCTGTAAAAGCACATCTGTCAGTTTAAATTAGATAGACAGCTTCCTATAGTCAAGGGGCAGACTAATGCCATTAACCTTCAAGCTTTACAAGAACTTTTTGGTGTTCAGTTTTCAAATGCAATACATAGCAACCACATTTGAAGATGATAAATGCCATGAAGAGTCGACGAAATACCTAGTACTATTTGTGTGGGACTTCAGATTAAAAGAGGGGTTTTTTTCAGGTTTTCATAATACTTTCTATGCTGATACAAAATTTAAAAGTATGCATTTACCAAATAGGAGATTTTTAAGGAGAACTAAGTTCTTTGCGATTTACTGTAATCTTATAAACCACAGACTAAATGAGGAGATCAGTATTCAGCTGGACAAGAGAAATCTCTCTTGAATCTCTAAACCTTGCAGTGTTTGTTTGTGGTAGTAGAAAACATATCTATATCTTTGTGGCATTCTTACCTTGATAGCCAGATAGAAGGACCTGGTAATCTAAACAACCTTATTCCCCCTCCCCATTATAAACTCTGCTCCTGAAACCTCCTGAGCATGATAGGAACAGCCTGAATTATCTGGCTATCGAGGAAACTTGCAATGTGTTAACTGCTTCACAGTACTAGATAAGATTATGATGCTTTCCCATGCCTTCAATAGTTTCATAAAGTTGCAGACCCTTTGTATCTGCCCTTTATTGACCTGCATATCCTCATTAACAGATCATGTCTTAAACAACCACCACATTGCACAAGATGCTTGTCACACATAACATAGCTCTCATGACAAAGGTGGTTTGTTTTTTCTTTTCCTTAAAACCATACGTTTGCGAGCTAATGCTGAGTGGAGATAGAAATCTACAAATTAACCACTTGAAAGAAGCAAAATGCTTTCCTTGGAGCAAAGAGGGAAGTGTATAACCATAAGCATAGCTAAGTTTAGTAAAGCTGGATTTTAGGTATGATGTTATCGTGTGAAGAAATATAGAGAAGTAAAATGGAGAGGTTCAATGAAGTGTTGCAGCCACCACTTCTCTAAAACAATAAGAACATATGGAAGTTCCCAAATAAATAAATTGATTATATACATTCTTCTTTGTTGCATTTCAGTTTACACTTAAGTTGGATGCCATAAAAAATTAAAACAATGAGCTCATTTTTAAAACGAGCTGATGAATTCTTCTGTGAAGTGTAAAGAACACAATCCCCATTCCCACGGACTCCTAAGGTATCTAAGGACATTCAGTTATTTGACTGAGACCCAAATGAAAGAAGTGTGGCAGACAGCTTAATGTAGAATGTCAGAAAAATGGTCCTCAGGAAAAAAACACACAGATGTGTCGATGTAATATATGTTTTTGGTTTTATGAACCAGACATGTAGTTCAGTCCTGTGGAGTGTCCTTCAGTACTCAAAACTGCCTTTTGAAATTGTGTCTCTGATGGAAGGATTCCGGTTCACTAAACAGTTGCCAAAGGTTTTTTGTACATATATTTAAGGCTATTCCCATGCTGCTAATGAAGTATTATTGATCGCAGTGTTTACCTGTCAGACTAGTCCACTGTTGCCAACAGCAAAGCTATGCTCTACTGGAGATTATTAACTATCAGCACGAGGTAAGTGAGCATTTGTTGAACAATATTAGTAATGAAAGGAGGGGGAAAACACAGCAGCATAAATACTGCTTCATGCTAAAGATAGTATGAACCAAAAATTTTCTGCAAACCTTTAAGGAACGAAATATTAAATTTTTCAAAGTTTGAAAGATTTTAAGAGTCAACAACTGATGAGCTTCCTATCTTTTTATCTTACTACTGCTGTCCATAATTTTCTTTCTTTCTGCCCTGAGGCTTGTCACTGATGAGCACACCATATGTTTTGTAGAATGAAATTAAGAATATGTAACAATTTGGTAAAGCGTTGTCAGTAGAGCCTAAAGAGACAGCTCAGATCCAGAAAGAATCATGAATTCTTACTCTTTTCAAGATGCTATATAAATCCACTTTCTACCAGTAGTTTCTATCTGTATTCTATACGGCTATGTGTGACTGCAAAACCTAAGTCCATGATAACCCTTTGTATCTTGCACTGTGTACGGCTGCAGCCTCTACACTGCCATTATCAATATGAGAATTTGTCAAAAAGCAGTGAGTTTAACGGAAATCGGGACAGAAAGTTCTCGCACAGACAACAGAACCAGGGATGAAGCTTTAGTAGCATGGCTGTTGTTATCTTGCTGCCTTTAGCTGAAGGTCTTTACCACCAGGCTACTAAGACCTGTTTGCTTTTGTGATGTTCTCTCTGACCTAGCTAACCTTTTTTTTTTTTTCATAACAGAATAGTTTAAAATAAGTGGGATGGAAACTGCACTTATCTTTTCATGACCTGTATGTTGGTCATTAGGACAGAGATTAAAAAGCCGAAAGAACTTAGTTTCAGTTTTCTCAGTCAAAATAGTGTATTGGATCTGTGTCTTTCTTATCTTAGGAGAGTGCTTTAACCAGTAAGGTACTGTATAAGAGTGAAAGTGAGAGGGCATCATTATCACCTCTTCTAGACAGGTTTTGAAAGAAAGGATAGAGGCAGCTATCTGAAGAGTAGAATTTGGGCTGTGAAGCATGTCCCTGCAACACTGAGAAAAACACCTAAATATAGGATAAGGATTTTAATTAAACCACATTCCTGTTTTCAGGATTATGTTTGGCCAGCAGGAAGTGGCTCTCTGCTCCAAGTCTTGTTGACCATTTCTGCTGTGTAGGGACTGGGGGGCCATGAAGTGAGTTAGGCACATATCTGAGTTAGGCACAGAGCAGCTCAGCACTGTAGCATCATGCTTGCTTGTGTTTTGGGTTTCTTTTTTTTTTTTTTTAATGTAGTCTTAAGTTCCATTTTAAATATTACACAGGAAAACTAGTAGAACCAGAGACTGAATGTGTATCTGTCAAGTCATAGTTCCCTGCCATAACCACAAGACCAACGTTCCTACTGAGGAGCTACAACCGACATGAATCACTGTGGTTGTGGTTCTGCACAGTAACATTTTACCTTCTAATTTAGTAATTGTCACATTATACTTATGTTAGTTCGTAATTTTGAATAATGCTTTGCATTTGGTTTATGACTTTTCCCTCATATTATTTGTTGCTAGAAAAGTTCTATTTCAAAAGAAAAATATTTCTTATAAATTGTATATAGTACATCTAAAAATAATCAAAGCAGTTTCTCACGCTCCTTATGTTACCATTTAAACTTCTTTATTATGATATTTCAAAAATATTACTAATATTGCATAAAGCACATATACGCAAGTAGCCTTTCACTAGAAGAATATTTTAGAAATCTCTATAAAATAGATGCTGAATACTCTTGGCATGCATAAATTTTGGTTAGATGAAATGGCTTCTGAATGCTGCATCTCACAAGGTAGACACGGAGTTATCAGGACCCAACATTAATACATGTTTTGTTGTTCATTTACTGATGCTGACAACTCTGCTCTATAGTTTGTAATTTTCCTTCCCACTTTAAGGATGGCAGGTTTTCCAAATACAAAACTCCTAGAGAATTTTCCTAGGTGCTCTTCTATTAGAACCACATAAATAGCACTAAAAGTCCCCATTAAAATAAGAAAACAGACCTGAATTTTTGATTGGTTAAATATTTGGACAACTCAGTTGGACACTAAAAGTCTATGTTTACCAAGTCAGTACACAGTGGTATCTGAAATAATAAAAGAGTAAAAGGCATTATCTTAAACCCCACAGTGTGGTAACTGTTGGGAAATGGGCTGTCTTTTTAAGTAAGGACAGCTACGACTAGGCACTTTTAGCACAAAAGAAACATAGCTGGGTTTACTCCATGCTGAAAATACATTCCGAGTTAATTGAGTTCACCCGCAAGCAAACAACTCTTGTTCTTATGCTAACCAAAGCTGTAATTCTTATGTGTCTCTTACATACTATCAGCAATCTTTAATGGAATGTCTTTACAGCGAGGTGATCTCCAAAAAGTGCCAGAGAAGCCTGTCTTTTTGCCCTCATATTTATACCTGATGGCTTTAGAATCATTACAAACTAATGATACCAAAGACTGTGGTAGGACAAACTGATGCAACAGTATATACCTCTCTAAAAACAATTTATGTATTACACTCAAATCCCTCATAACTTCTTCTACTAAAGGCTGCGCTGAATCTCAGAAGAAATGAAATTTAACAGAATTTAGACATCCACCCAAGCATTTGCTACTCAAATGGTGTTTCAGACTACAAACACGTCTGTTTTTCAGCGAGGGCGTTCCAAAGAGGCCCCAAGGAGAGAACTAGTTTCGATATAGATAGAACCACCCCCACCAGTAAAATCTACTGTTTTCATTTCAGAAATATTTTTCACTCTCAGTCTGAACAGAGCTCTGATGTACTATGCAATCTGTAGAAATAAAGTGTACTTTCCGTAGTTAGAATAATTTTGCTATCCTGAAGAAAAGAACAGACATTTCAGTAGGGACCTGATACACAGAATAGAAACCAAAAGGCCTCCATATTGTACAAGAGGGTTTTCTGAAGTTGTTCTTCCTTTTGTTTACTGTTCCTCAATGTTATTATCATTTGACTATGAACTATGTTATTTTTGTATGAAATTCTAAGTTTTATTTAGATAGTGTGATAATTCTATATTATGCTAAAAATGAAAACAAAGTAGTCTCCTACTAACTGAATCCTAAAATGTCACAGAATACCACAAAGGCCAGCAATGCACAAAAATTACTAATGTGTTTAAACCCCACATATTCCAAGTGCTCTCAGATGCCTTTTTCTCTCTAGCAGTGGCACAAGGAAGCAATACAGTTTACAGTTCATTATGTTATCTGTTACATTCAGTACAGGCAGTAGTTATGCTGAACTCTGGTAACAGAAAACCAAGTAACCAGTAGCCTGCTCCAAGTTGAATTCAAGCTTTGCCAAAAATAATGTACACACTTCAGCATATTTTGGCTGTACACCAAACATGAAACAATTTGTACTGGACTACTATTTGTTGAAGGAATTGTGTTATCCAGCTACAGATTTAATTTCTTTAAATGTAAGTTTACATATTTTCTTTTCATGTAATAAGTTGATATGTCATATAGTATAAAACCACCAGAATATGAGAGAGTATCACTCAATATTATGTAATGTTCTAAACTTAGCAGTTTGTTTCATAAAGAGTAGAAAAAGATTTATTTGCTTTAGGAGCCTAGCTCTATAAAGCTAGACTCTGGTGACCATAGCACTCAATGGAAACCTTTCCTATTCAAGATGATTCACATGCATTTTTATATTATTAATACAGAAAACCATTGTTTCATTGAAATGTTATGTAAAACACTGACACTACATATATTTATAGAGTGAACTCTAAATTGCATAAGGTACATGATATACAATATATATGATATATAGCCTATAGGATATACTACACAGTTTAGAATACATAGACTGTAGCATATATAAATATTATATAGGTTGATCCAAACCTGTTGAAGTGAATAGTTCTTTAAATAATCTTTATAGAAGGTCTTAGATAAACAAGACATGAATGGTGCTTAGAGATTCTCAGGGTCAATCAATGAAAGAAAAGGGGTATTTCGTGATCAGAGTTCCTTGATAGGTATGGGCTCCAAGCAATTAATATCAGAATAAACCCCAACCATAACTGACATTTTCTGGTCTCCATTTCTCTTACATTAGCCAGAATCCAAGGAGAAATATTCAACACAGACTGTAGCTCACATATGGTGACCAAGCATAGAAAGCAAAAATTATATGAACTACTAGCCAAGAGGGAAGGCACAAAACCAAACACCAGTATCTTTACACTCAAGAAAAAAATAATCAGAAATCAGACAAGAAAAGTAGTTTTACTCCTTTCCTAGATCCATAATGAGTACTATCAAACAGAATGAGAAACGTAATTATTCAAAACATCTTCATTCTCTCTTGCCTGTTGCTGAGTGACTAGGCAGCTCTGCTGGCATGTGAATTTAGAGAGATTTAGATGTGCCTGGACAAATACCTATAGTATCTACAAATCTGATCTCAAAAACAAATGCTCCAGCCTTTATTTGATTCTTACTGTTGCTGCCCACAAAAATCTACACTGCTCCCTTGTCAAGATGTCTCTTTTTCCATTTCTTGTATCAGCTCATGTTCTCGTTTTTCTCTTTTCACTGTTTCTCACAAATCTGCTAGCTGCCTCCTGGAATTATTGTTCTAACAGACACCTTTGTCTTGGTCCTGGCTCCTGTGTGCTGCTCTAGAGTTATGAATAGAAACCTGCAATACCACTATCCCTGCTTTTGCTCCACTGTGAAGCATCTTGCACGAAAGTTTCAGTTTTGGTAGAGTTCCATGCATCCCATCCAATTCAGCCCTCTCCCCGTTGCACTCTCTGCTATTGCTGTGAAAGGAGTAACAGCTACTAATGCCTGTGCAGTCCCAGATTCAGTCTGTCTTCTGGTGTGTGAGGAAAACTAGCTACGCTGTGCAGTCCGGTGAGAAGGTGCACGGGCGAGTGATTTACATGTTTATTTATGATTTAGGAGGCGAATTTCTAGTCCTAGTTGTGTCTCTTGCTGTTGTGTGGCCCTGGGAAAGTCATTATTGTCATGGTTTCAGGATCTGTAAAACTAGCACCTACCAGTGAGGTAGTTCATGCTGTGTGGGTAGAGAGCTGTGGAGAAGAGCTGGAAATTAGTAACACTGTAAAGAAAAGCTTAACAAATGGGCTTTGCCGTAATTTTGAGACACTACCGTTAGGATGCAGACTAATGACTGGCAACTTGCAGACTACAGAAGAAAGTGCTCTGTTCATGCTAGGAATATTATCACAGCCATGGGATATTTTTGTTGGAAGCATTCATTCGATATTTATTGGAAGCTTTACCTGAGATCATCAGAAAAGTGGGAATACGAAATCCCACTGACTCAGTGTGACCTCTGCTGGCCACAGTCCTATGTTAGCAGAAAGCAAAACGTGCAACCCAAATGTAATCTTCTGAAGGCCTGCTATACCAGTCATATATTAGCCTCGAGTAAGTGTCAATTAATAACCCAAGTATTTGTAATAAATTTGAGACCTCAGCAGAAAGGTTCTGGAACTTGTTTTACAATATGAGAAGATGTACAGGAAAATCTAACTTGAACACAAGTTATTTTTTTTAAGTAGAATGTGTTCAACAAGTAAATGTAGTATTTTTACACTACAATCAAAATCAGCAATTTGGTAAATTATCATAACGTATATAGCAAGTTATGGTCACTCTCACCAAATGATTCAATAGAAGTACTATATTTTTAATTGTCAGTAAATAAAAATAGTTCTTTCACCTAGGTAATAAACTCTTTCTGCTACACTGCAGTCTATATCCTATGTTTTCAGTGTAAGTATTTTGTGCACAATAACTGATTGCCCATTCCTTTACTTCTTCAACTCTGCAGTCTTAAGATCTTAAACTTTTCGTAGATGTGAAGTCACTTCATAAGGAAATGAAATGCACTCTTAAAATCTTATTGAAAGTAAATTTCTAGCCAAAATAATGGTAATTGTGCCTCCTTCCTTGTCACTGAATATTGAATTTTTCAGTTGGTAAGAACTGCTGGTGTCCTGGCGAATCTAGAGGAATGTTTCAGCTGCATATAACAAAGAAAATTGATTTGACATCTACATTTGCTAATCAAATGCACAAAAGCTTATGGATTTCCAATCCTCTGAATCTTTCCTGCATTTAAGACTAATTGGTGAAAGAAGAACAAGTAAAAGAGTGAAAGAAATGACTGGAGTGAGGCCAGTAACTTCTGTGTCATTATGAAGAGTTTTACTAATTACTGAAGGATAAAATGTAATTTATGGACTGGATTCATACAAAAGTTTGAGAAATCACAAATTACCTAGCTGTTTATTTAAACTTTTTTTTTTGGTTGAACTTTACTCCAAAATTCAGTCTCAGGCACTGACTCTGAAGGCACCTAAAATCACTGCATGCATAAGCTTCTGTGACTGAAAATAGCTAGCTATGTAGTGAGGAATTTGGTTTTCTGGAACACCAAGAAATGGCCAAAATTTAATTGAGGAAGCAGTTGCTCAGTAAACTTGCAGCTGTTTTTAATCTTCAGGTAAAATCTGATTTGGCTAATAGGCGACAGAAAAGCCATGTAAGTGACCTGCAGTGCTAGGTCTCTAATGTGTAGTGTTACCAAGTTTTTGAGCATTAGGCACAACTGCTGCTTTTAATAAGAAAAGCTCAGGCACACCTAACTGCAGGATACTGGATTATCAACTAAACAGGCATCTAGAATATTGCCAGGATAAGGAGGAGATGTCTTCTAAGCTTTGCGTGTGTGAATGTGCATTGTGAAGTGCCGTGCAGAGTTACTGACTTGCACATCAGAAGCAGCCTATTTGTGCTGGGAATAGCAGTGCCTGACCGAATCAGCCCAGGTGAAGAGTGGCATTGAAATAGCTATCCTCTTTCAGGTATGGGCCTACACCTGGGGCAGAATCCTCTCGGGCTCAAAGCTGGGCCTCAGCTCAGTAATGGAGTGGGTTTTGGTGTTCCTATTATACCTCACATGCCCCCCCTATGCAGTGCATGTGCTATGGTGAGTCCTGTTATGGTATCTACGTGAGCCTGGGAAGTTATGATTCTGCTATACACTGTCACACCTAAGCCAGCTTATACAGGTAACAGAACACAAACCACAAGAATTCAAGCTTTAGGACATGCAAGTCAACATCAAATTAAGGCTTTTGAAGAGTGTACACTGGATGCCACATTAGGATAAAGCCTGCACTGCTCTCACTTTGCTACTGTTGATAGTCACAACTAGCTAGCTAGGTTAAGATATGCTAGACTATCTTCCCAACTTCATTCAACTGTCTGCCTATATTTTTTCACCTAATTCTGCGTAAGTAAGGTAACTCACATGCCTTAACAGCTGGGTGTTTTAGCAGTAAGACATGGCAGTGCTTAGACTTCCGTGGATCTACTCCACAACTGTGTTACTGATGTACTGGGTGTGTACCACTGAATATTCTAATCCACATGTAAGTCCAAATAATGTGTTTAGTAGTGAGATCCATTTCAGCAATTTCAAGACAAAACCCAGTCACTTGCTAGTGTCACAGTTACCTATTCTAAGTAATTCTTGGTTGCAGTTCATTCTGTTTTATCAACTTGACCAGAAAAGGAAAAAAAAAAAGACATTAAAGTATTGATAAATTACAATTAATGTATTTTATCAGTAAAATAATTCAACAGTTGCTATAGAGAACTAACTACACAAGCCTAAATCTAATTGGGTTAAATTTTTGTAGTGGAATTTTAAAGAATGTGAGGGATAATCTTTCCCTTTAAAGTAATCTTGGAGCACAGAGACATTAATCTCATACTTACGGTATCCAACAGCTTTGTCCTTGGCTGTAATTAATAAGACTTCTTTTCAGCTGTTGCTAAAATTAGCTTAGTCATGGTTTCCAACTAATGCGTCTCAGCTACATTCCTGCATAATTATAGTTTTTGATGTGACATAAATTATAACCCTCCTAAAAATAATTCCTATTTTGTAACATGATATAAAATATATTTTTACTGTTTGACAAAAATCCTAGTTAATGCAACTATTTTTCCCAAGAGGAGGTGATATGCTGGTACTCGGGAAACTGACAAGATGACATATCAGTGCATTCCACAGCCACAGGAGTACCTGTGGAGAACATGGAGAACACCCTAAATCAGCAAAACATTAGAGAAATTGCCTGTTTTGAGCGCTCTGTAATATAAGTAAATGAAATGAGAGATTTTTCCACGTTCAAAATAATTCCCCAGCAAATAGAAAACAAGACATTTAACCTAGTGTAGATAATTAAGGGTTCTTATAACATTTTAGAATGAAGAATTCAAATATTCTATTTTGGCTCAAGAATTAAGATTATTTTATGACTTTTATGGGGTTTTGGTATCCCTAAGAAGAAAGGCCAATCAAGACATCATTAATGAATTTTATTACTTATGAATATGATCAAATCAAGCTTGTAATTCAAGCATTGCAGTGATATTGCATACTCTCTTATTACCAGGACTCCACTGACATAATTTTGTCTGTAATACTCGAGTATTCTTCGGCAAGAGCAGGCGCTCATCCTCTACTGCTAGGACCCCATCCATTAAAAGTAAATACACCCCCATTAGCAATCTCTCTGTGTCACACACAGTTATTTAAAACCAGCTGAAATTCATAGGATCGACTATAAAATCTAAGACCACATTTTCCTTTCACTTTTTAATACATTTTGTGGTAAGACTGTTCTATAAATCACTGCCTTCATTGTCTCTTTGCTGCAAGGCCACCACACTTTTATGAATAACATATAACTGAGCATAATGAAAGGTGTTTTAAAAATATATCAGTACTCCTGTAGTTTCAATTTTGGAACTGTCTGTAATAAAGATTCTGTCTGAACTACTGACCTTCTCCCATAACAATGAGTGCAATCTTTCATGTCAGTGTTTCAAGAAGTTTGAATTCCTTCTAATAACAACAACTCTGACTTTTCTTTTCAAACATATTTCAGAATCTGAACTTCATGTTCCTACTTAAAAACATAAATAATGTGAACAAATATCTTCCTATTCTTTGGGGACTGGGATTTATGACAAAAGAAAAACAGGCACTCAGGAGCAATGTGTGCTCCATGCATAAGAAGGGACCAGTCAGCTAAGCCAGTGTAGTGACAGAAAACAAGAGTGGCCTTTGATAGATGTGTAAGTATATATTTCTTCATCATAAGAAAAGGAAACATTCTGGAGTTGTAGAGAGATCTGTAGATCTAGAAGTCGTTTCAGCTCAATACACATCAGGAATGCAGTGTACTTATAAACTGTAAAAAGAGATGGAGGAATGAAGGGAAAAAACAAGGTCTAAGTTTACTTCCAAAGGATATAGGCTAATCTTGTTTAAAATTTGATATACCTCTCAGCCTGTTTGTGACCAAAAATGTCATAACAGTTTACTAAGACCCTTCAAAGCAGCTCGGTTCATATACCTTAAATGCCATGAAATATTACTCTACTGATTTAAAACTTTCTATAATTTCAGCTTTATGATTTATTTCCAAAGAAAAATATCTAAATTCTCAGAATTATTTAGGCACATTATTCCCTTTTTGACAATGTGTCTTAGCTTTTTTTGAGGAGATAGGCTTTAAATTTTTTCTGTACATCATCCTGCCATTGTTGATGAGTAGGAACTATATGAAGTATTTTTTTCTTATGCAAATTTAAGGGAGGATTCTGCTTTTTAAACACTTAACAACTACCTTTTTGCTTAAGAGTATTCAGAAAATATTTCATAATGACTGTTTCAGAAAGGTAATCTTTTTTCAACATCAAATGAGTGAAATGAAAAGGTAAAAATGTTCAATCTAGGCACTATTCATCTTTTCCAAGTTCAGATACTTTAAGGCAATGACACTTAAACACTTATGACCACCAAATTAGTTTAAGGATGTAAGATCAAAGCATGTTCAAACTTCATGCTGTTAAATTCAAATTGTTCTTCAAAATAATTCCTTATCTCAGACTTCTCACATCTGGACAATGGCCATTGCATCAGCTTAATTACCTGTCTGTACTTTTGTCATTTTGGATGGATATAATAGGAAAATATCAACCCTGACTATGATTTGTTTGGCATAAAGCCTCTAAGAGCTGCTTAGATGGTAAATTTTGATAGTGCTATTTTCTATTATAATTCAAAAGAATATATTCACACTGGTACCTGATATTTGATTTTGTATCTATGATAAACTGATTTATCCTGACGACATCTAATGTGTATTTGGATCAACTACACAACTATTTTACAATACTAGGGATCAAATATATTCTACTCAAAATATTGGTATGAAGTAAGCATATTCTCCTGAATCTGTTCTGTTTCTATTTTGTATTTAGAGACTGCTTTTTGATAAACTTTGCATAACTAACACAGATGTTTAATATCCTCAGTAATTTGATGACATATAATTTCTTGGACCTTAAGATCTCATTATAGTCTGTGCTATAATGATAACGATTTAGACAACAATTGCATATTATAATTACCATAATTTTTAAATTTAACTTTGTAGGAAGAGAACAATCTGTCTGAGTGAGAAAGGATATCTAGACCAACAAAAATTTAAAATACAGACTGAAGCTGCATGATTTATGAAACTTTCGGTGTTCCTATCTGCATGAATACTCCCTAGATTTTCTTGTTGTTTATGAGAGACTAGCCAAGCTTTCTACAACATAGATAAAACCCCCAGATATGTAGGTCAAACTCTACTCTCAATTATACCAAAGCAATCCAAGTTTCACTAGATAAAATCACAGATTAAAAAAAAATTAAAGTAGAATAAATCATTAACTCCAGATAAGGAAATTCCTGAAAATGATTCCCTTAAATTTTAAAGCTTCCCATTCTGAAAAAGAATCTCTATTTCCTAGAAACAATATCTGGGCTGGTTTAACACCAACTATATCAGTCATTTCAGCTAAAAGACATTCGGGGGCGGGGGGGGTGGAGTACAAATGTTAGTGCCTCAAACCCAAATGATGTGTTACATGAGTAAGAAGGCACAGTATTTCAGTGATTCTTTTTCAGTATATCCTTCCTTTTCTACTCTCCAACAAGCAATAGTTTCTTGAACGACATCAAGAATCTCCTGTTATTTTAGAGCATTTACATGGTGATGAACAAATCAAATACAACATTTCATAGGGTAAAACCACATCTGAGATGATTTTTAATACCGTAAGCTTTAACTTACCAACCTGATACACAGTTTAGTCAACTGAGAAAATTTTCTTAATATTAGTGGACATCTTTTCAGACTCTGTATCTGGACAAAATTTATCAAAATGATTACTTTCCTGAAAGCGCAATGGGCATTTTTGAAACTGTGACTATTAATATGTCAAATCTGTCACATTAGTTATATGACATATATCCCACATAATTAGCCAAAGGCCTGTTTGGAAATCTGACCATTTAAGAAATTGATTTAATATCTCTCTTATGTTATTTACAAAGGGCTGTCCACTTCATACTTGACACAACATGTATACGCATATAAAATAAAGCTTTCTGAATGTCAGGCCTAGTAAACAAATTCACAAAACAGATTTCATACACACAGAAAAGTGACTTGACCAAGTGGTGTTATTATTGAAGACTGATGAGGTTTTTAACCACTTACTCTTGAAAACCTCAGCCTCAACAGGTGGGATATTTTTGCAGATACTGAAAATTACCAGAGACTTAAATTGCTTCCTGTATCTCCTAAACTTTTCTCTCCAAACATTTTAATGACTGAGTGCATTGCCTTTTGGCTTTAATTCAGAAGCTAGAAATAATCTGGAAGTTTATTTATAAAATTTGACAGCTTGTCTCCTTATGACCCATGAAAAGACTGGATTTGGCAAAACGATCTGAAGAATTAGCTTTCCCTGGATAAACAACAAGATGCCTGCCACCTAAGAAAATCCTCCTGGGAAGACAGATTTTCTTTAATCAAAAGTTAGAATGATTCTGTTATGACTAGCATAATTTAATGATGCAGTTCAAGGTATCTGTTAAAACAGGAGCAAGTACACACTCATTTTTAGCTGTCTTAATGCCATATGTGATCTGAGGGGTAAAGAGAATGTTTTAAACTGGAATAACATCTTAAGTTACATAGATTGATGAACTATATGTAAACTAAGCGTTTCCATGTGCAGTAGAAACTGTGTACTCATAATGTTTTACAAAGTATTTTCCTAAAGGACCGGTATCTGAAAGCAATATTATTCAGGAAGAGCATCTTTTCTAGAGGTGCATCCTTAAAATGATAATTTCAATTTAACAATTAACTGTACTGATAAATCTTGAACATTTTGCTAGTGCTTCTTTGTTATTACTGTAAATAGCATGTGCTGACAAAAAAATGTTTAGACCATGACAAAAAGCTAAGTGGTACTACAGCAGATTTTTACAGTGCTCATAACTCTCTTGTCAAATCTGCTAATAGAAGACAACATCCCAATTTCCCCAAATTGTGAATCCTCTATGACACATCTATCAGAAAATTTAGATATGAGGAATGATTTCCCATATGTTACGCATTCCAAGATGACAGTGGTGAATTCAATCAGACAGAGTAGTATTCCTTTATATGATAAAAAGTTTATAAGCTTAATCTTATATTTAGTTCACCTGAAATAAACAGTAAAATAATGCTTCACACACAACTTATTTTTAGACGAAAAACTGCAGTGATTTTAAAGTGTCTAAGAATCTTCAGATTAAATTTAATATCTTCTGATAATTTTAACATAATGCAGTTAATTTGTAATGATGTCAATATTGTTATTGCCTCTAAAATAAACTTTCTTTTATTTTAATGAAGCACCAGTAATACTTATCATTTCAGGAAATGAAAGACAGAATTGCTTTAATCCACATATCAGTAATTCTCAAATTCAATATTTTTAATACAAAATAAAGATGACAATCAACTCCTAAAAGTTTCAAGAGTGGTCCATAAAGTCTTGAAAGTCTTGAATGTGTCATTATTCTGAGTCATGAAAAGACTGGATCTGGCAGGATGATCTAAAGAAACAGCTTCCTCTAGAAACAAGATGCCTGATACCTAAGAAAATCCTCCTGGGAAGATGGATTTTCTTGAAGCAACATTTAGAATAATTCTAGCATGAAATAATGACTCAGCTTAAGGTAACTGTTAAAAACAGAAACAAGTGCACAGTTGTAGTCTTTCTCAGTTTTTGCTACATATGAAAACATGGATGTGCATAAACACCTACTTTTCAAAACTGCTGCCAAAGCAAATTTTTTTCATCCAATTGCCCAGTTCAATTACTATTTTAACTTCCACCACTGGAAGTTAGAGGGAGAGTGAGAGTCTAAGTCTAGATTTGTAATCCATCACCCAAAAGCCTTAAGGTTATGGTATTCTGGGAATGTTTTTGAGATGTTTTCATAGCTGTACACTTCAAAAGCCCTAGTGACACTGATGCTGGCGGTTCTTGCCAAGCATTCAGTGGGAAGTTGGCATTTACTTTTTTTCCCAAGCCTGTATAAATGTCTGGTTGTTTACATTGCTGTTGTCTCAGGAAATAGTCTGGAGTGTCCTTCTGTACTGCAGTACATCTGCCCTTATTGGTATTAGTAGAAATTACAATAATGAGGGACTACAACTTATTTTTTGCTTATTTTATTTCAGAGATCAGATTTTTTTTAATGTTTATCACTCTTCATATTACTGTATTTTGCTGTTCTGCATAAACTTAGTTCTGCTGTTCTGATAAATTTAGGCTTAGTATTACTTAGCACGATATGATGAGCATCTACCTGTAAAATACAATTATAATCAAATTCCAGAGCACATGCCTATTAATTACAGATTAGTCTACAGCACTAAAGCTATCTATATAGTCTATATTTAAAATATATAGTGCATGTGTGTACCTAATAGAATGTAATAGGAGATATCCTACCACTATTCACCTACTTACAGCAACTGGTAAAGTTAGGGAAAGTGAAAGATGACTCTTCAGAAAGTATATTTTTCTATTTACCTATCTGTTTTTTAAGTCTTGTTTTTGCTTTCACCTACCTTTATTTGCTTATTGTGATTAGCAAAACTGCTAAGGCAGTTTTCATAAGTATGGGGGTTTCCTTGGCTGCACAATGTCACAAGTTCTGAACTTTTTCAGGGGATTGTACAAAAGAAAAGCTTTCAAATTCTGATATTCTAAACCACAGTGAAGCCATTCTATAGCAAAAGAATACATGCAGCCATGATTTTTGGATACTTGATTAAAAAATAATTAAAAAAAACCCAACAATGCGGAAGGATTATCTCTAAGTTAACTGCTGGATTTACTGGATACTGAAATGCATTAAAGGATCAGAATGAAACAGGAAAAAAAGATAGAAATAAAGAGGCAAAATAACATAGTATTTCATATATGTTTAACTTTGGGGTAGAGAAGATGATTTAGAAAAAGAAACTATTGCCTCTTCAGGACAGACTTTCCTTTAAATTAGATCACGTTTTTGGATTATATGAAAATATGTTATTTTATAACAAGACATTTGCTATTTTGTTTAATAAAAAAGCTCAAGAAAAATCCTAATGAAACATGTATTGTTGGAACATTTCTCATAGAAAAGCTGATGCCGTGTGTAGTGGAGAAAACTGACAAATCACAATTACCTTTGGAATTTTTATATTTTAAAATCAGGTTTCAAATATTTTTTTCCATTTTCTTCACTTTACAAGTCCTCATTCATGGGGGTTTGCAGTCTAAATTTCACAAATAAAACTTTTGCTAGCACTTGGCATGTTTCAAACATTTTTTTCTTATTTCCTGTTTTTATTTTCAAACAAACTTCTGCAATAAGTAGTCTTTGGCAGGATGCTGTGCTAGCCAGTTTGGTTCTGCAAATACTAATTGAGAGATTGTGGATAAATGCCACAGCACATAGCTGATAATCTCAACTGATATAAAGTATTTGCCGTAAAAATGTTAGCAGAGAAATTCTGATGTTGTTACCTGGAATACTCTTTTTCTCTGATTCAGAAGGTAAACCTAAAACTCACAGTACATCAGAGAACTAGATTCTAGGTGTGGGTTTGTTTTTCAGTCATTGTGATAACTGACTGTTTTCTGTGGAAGATAATCAGTTTAGACAAAATACAACAAAACTAAAAATGGAAAATAATTCTTGATAAATCTTGATGTAAATGCAACCGCCAGCAATGCCTTTATTTAAAAAATAAATTCAATTTAAATACTTTTTGAATGGTAAATGTACTAACACATGAGTCTCCACATGCCCCATTTGCTCTTCACACTGTCCTCCTTTAGGCAATGCAAATGATGTTTTGCATTTTTTCAATAAAGAATGGCTTTTCTATTCCACTTTGGGAAACACATGGAGGAGTCAGGCATCAGAATACAGCAAATTATTTTAAACTAGGCAGTGCTGCCTTAAACACAGCTCTATTTAGCATGTCCAAATAGCTGAAGATTTAGTGATTTCAAATAAGAAGTGTTCTTTTCTATAGTCTCGCCTGTTTCCATGCTCCTTCCAAAGCATTAATTGTTTCTAAAATAAGGTCTTTTCAAGGACATCTAAATAATTTCCTGTCACATCCATATCTGACTCTTACCAGTACACCAGTATGGAATTCAGTTATCAGCTGGGAAATGCAGACATACTAAACTTCAGTCTGTGCTAGGAGATATTCTGCATGTTGTTAGAATGGGACAACACCAAAAATGACATAAACATTAAGGGCAGAAATATGGAGAATTTGAGTTATTTACTCAGCATGACATTTTTAAATAATTTTTTTGCTTTTTGTGTGGGTAGTAAATGCAAAGCCATACTTCTTCAGTCCTTCAGCCAATGTTGCGGGATCTTCCCTCACAGAGTCTGGGAGCCAATCTAGCCATAATTGCTAAACAGAAAAACCTTTCACACCACAGTTCTCTCCAGATATTTTATATCTCCAGTGATTACTAGTAATGTCCAGAAAAGGTAACTATAAATGACATGCTCTGTGAGCTGCCATGAGAAGCTGTTTATTTTGGTGGGTTTTTTCCCTCCTGAAGAAAGGAGGGTGAGTTAAACAGCTCTTGTGTAACAAATGGCCCAGTGGCTTAAAGGTTAAAATACTTTAGTTTAAAATACTCAGAACATAGTATCAAATCCATACTTTACCTAATTTGAGACAGGAATTTCATCTGAGGTCATTTATCGTACAAAAGGTGTCTACTGTAAGACTTACTAGATGTTCTAGAATTACAGTACAGCTAAAAGTATAAATAATTAACCAATACCTGGAGCAATTTTATTCTGTTTTCATACCTGTCATCAGAACATGCCTAAAAAATTGAGTCTACTGAAGAAGAAGATGCTTAGGCTCGGAGTCCTCCTTTGGGACTCTGCTTCAGCTAAGCAGGCTGGAATCAGAACTGACGTGAACACAAACCCATAGGCAGAAACTGAAATGCAGAGAGCATGTACCTGCCTTTGGAGAAAGGTGGCAGTTAGTGATATCAGTGTTGCCTAAATGGGTAGTTAAGTGCCTAAAGTGGTGTATATTATCACTAAAGCACTTTCGAAGAATTCAGCTGAGTGGAAATGCAGCTGTACATCTATCTCCAGGTATCTTCTAACTGAAACATTGTTTCATGGCAGTTTTATTTTGGTCATATTTTGACTTTATCTGTTCTTTTCTCAGGCACAGTATTTGTTCTAGTAAACTCTGATAAAAAGAGGTCAGCTGTGTTGTTTATGTAACTTCTATTTCTGTCTTATTCATGTTCCAACACTACCACTACACTCTGCAATACTTGAGCACAGGATTATGAGTTCTTTGTTTCTGGCATTTCTCTAGATTTTTTGACAGTAAGAAAAAATCAAGTAGAGAGTCTGGAGGAGGTCAACAGCTTACAACTTTTTATTATTTTAACAATAATAGCACTGCAGTTTTGGTCAGATTAACATGTCACTAGCACCATCAATCTAAAATGCAACTCCCTGAGGCATCCCTCACCAAGTAAATCAGGAAATATGAAAAAGATATATATTTATATGCACATATATGCATTTTGCAATCTTCAGCCAAGTAACTGAAAGACAATGGAATGGACTGGTGTCTGCTCATTAGAGCTACCGAAGTCTTTATCCTAAACTTTTCTTTGCAGTCACTCATTTACAGAATACATCTGGTGCTAATTCGATGATAGCAAATATTTTAAAACAACCTGTATGTCAGGTTTATGTATGGAACCCATGATGGTAATTGTCTGGCCATTTCTTCATCTGCATTATAGTCACCCTTCCAACATACCTTTGAAGTACATATCAATATGAATTCCCTTTTATAAAATACACAATCTACAGACTGGATACACAAAGACATTGGACTTCCAAACCGTAGGCACTGCAACATTTCACTTTTAAAATCCCACGCAAACACTGCAGCCATTAATTAAGCAAGTCAAATGTATATCTTTAAATATAGCCTAGGAAGAATTAGAATGGAATTTGGAATGGTTAGGCTGTTGAGCAGAGGTCATTTGACCTGTGGATAAGTAGGCTATACTCTTTGAATAGCCTCTTTTCCACAACAAGTTGTTTATCACCAGAACAAAATCTGGAATTTCAGACCATCCTTATGGTGATGCTTCAGCCACCGTATTTTCTGCCTCTGCTCTGGGACGTGTTCTCTTATTCATTGTGTGAAAGTTTCTCTCTGTACAACTTACCTACTCTGGTTACAAGAAATTAATTCTGCTTGTGTTCTGAAATTCATAGGCACTTAATTGAATGATTCCGGAAAATTTAAAGTCAAATGTTTACACACATAATTTATGCTGTGATCTGCCTTACTGTACATTGCAAATAATGGTGCCACCTGCATTTGAATTTTTCTCTATGAAGGCTTTTCTGAGGCTCTTAAATATTTGATGCATTGATGACAAAGGAGTTTCTAGTTTTCTGCAAACCAATGCATATGCTTTTTGTACAGTAAAGAAACACTATGAAGGGCCTTGACTGCATTTGATACTTTTACTGAAGAAGATTTTGCCCAGAAACTCACCTGACTATCTCACCTTAGCTACAGTAAATATCCAGTTAATTCATGTCATTATTGTATTATGTTTTCTCTGATTATCTGAATAATACTTTCCATATTAGTTCCATACTAGCTGGGCTCTGAACAACTAGACTTTGTCTAGCTGGCTCTGAAATGAACTATAAAACATAAAAAATGTATTTTCAAGGAAGGGACATGAAAATCTGAGGAAAAAGAAGCCCCAGATTTGCACCTATGGAGGAAAAAGACTAGCTAATGCACTAAATTGCAAGTTAATCTAACCAGCATCTTCTTTATATTTGTTTTTGTACAGCCTTATGTTTGTTATTCCATTAACTGCATTGAAAAGGATGTGTTTCCTTATAGAATAATGCAAGGAACATAAATTTAAAAATAATTAAGCACAAACGTCAGTATTGCTAGGAATTTAGTTATATCTTAATTTTTTCCTAAAATTTTAGTTTTTAACTGAAAAAAATTAACAATTAGTATTTTAAAAACATTGTATTCTCTGTACCAGAATGGGGATAGTTTTTATACTGAGTGTGTTGGGGACTTAATGTTTTGTAGAGTTTGCAGTATTTTGTCAAAGAAGCACAGCACTGAGATACACCATGATCAGACTACACCTCTATTCACAGTTGTAAGTGGCACTGGAGTCATAAAGTTGGATTCAGACTTCTTGAATGACTCCCCAGATGTATAATATGTTCCATAGGTCTTCAACTTCTATATTTCAAGACAGTAGATATCACAGGAGGATCCTGTGGGCAAGTCCTACACAACTCTGCAGACTAAGAGAGGGGATCACCTTCAAAATTTACAGAATGAAGATCCTTAAGAAATCCTGGGTCTATTTTTGGATATATTAAATTTTCAGCATCCAGTGGACCCTTTTTAATGTAATGATATTTTACTTAATCCTTCTTTTTTCGGTCTTTTTTTTTTTCACTCAATGACTGATGACAGTCCTTTCAAACATCACTAATCAGAATTGTAATTTCTTGAGATATAAATTTTGAATTGGAGTTTATATACGCAAAATTTGGAATTATATCCATCTGGGAAAATGCTCTGCAGATCTGATCTTCAAAAGAAACAGTGAGCAGAACTTCAAATAATGTTTTTTCTTAAAAAAACATAAAATCTTAATAAATTGTTAATAGAAATGTGCATAAAACCCATCCTTACATTATTAGTACAGCTTCCTATTTGTTTACTATACTATCCAAACACTTTCTAGAGAATATAAAGTTCAATAAAATGATGAGTAGCATGAGAGAGACGTTTTACCAAGGCCTGTAGTAACAGGACAAGGGGAAACTGCTTTAAACTGAAAGAGGGTAAATTTATAGTGGATTTTTTATGATGAAAGTGGTGAGGCACTGGCACAGGTTGCTCAGAGAAACTGTGGATGTCCCATCACTGGAAGTGTTCAAGGCCAGGCTGGATGAAGCTTGGAGCAACCTGGTCTAGTGGCAGGTGTCCCTGCCCATGGCAGGGGGCTGGACCAGATGATCTTTAAAGGTTCCTTTCAAGCCAAACCATTCTATGATATGGAGAGGATGAATAGTGACTGATATTTACTTTCTATTCCAGCAGAATTATGGTACATTAACTAAAAGCAGTAAACAAAACAGAGTCAGAAAATCTGATTATTTAACTGTGAAACTCCTCGTTCCAGGATGTTGTTAAAAGTTTATGCAATTTCAGAAAGCAATCAAACTCATTGGACTATTAAACACAAGTAGACCGACTCTGTCTCATTAAATCTCTAAGATGCAAACTGTTGCAAGGCATGGAAATATTCCTGGAAGAGACAACCACCTATCAGATTGTTCTTGCATTGATTCTAGACATTTATTACTAGCTATTGTCAGTCACAGAAAACTGAGCTAGATGGAATTTCACTTGGTCTGGTCTGGTCTAGACATATCAAAACACTATTATTCATGAATTTGGGCTAACAATATCTCCTGTTGCAGGACAATATCATCACTGTCTTTTTTAATAAACTTGGAACAGAAATAAAAGTATTTGCAGCCTCATCCAGTACCAATGTTGGTTAAAAGGAGTAAACAATATACATTTAATTGCAGGCTCTATGTCACCTGACCAAGGTCTCACAACAAATCCACAGCAGACATCTACTCAGTCTATGTGCTTAATCCCAGACTGGTTTTTCAAGAATAGCTTTAATAACTTTGTTGACTGCTTTTTATTGCATATTATGTAGTTAGGTAAAAGTGAAGGCATTTTAAATGCATATAAAGCCAACTTTTCTTCAGTTCTTTCCAAAAGAGCAGAGAGTAATCAAATACCCTCAGGTCATCCAGTGGGAAAATATTAATTCTCATTTTAATATAAATATTTTTAATTTTGAACATGCTTTAGATTATCATATATTTGCCCAATTTACTAGTTATGTTTGTATCAGGTGTGAGAATGCATGGTTTAATTTACTAGCAAGTGCACTGGAATGACATAATAGATTTTCAACTTCTGAGATGTATGTGAAAGCTCACTGCAATGAAGCTCAGTGAAACTGAGAAGGCATAAACCCACAGATTTCACAGCTTTACTACACACAATACAATCAGAAATTCTAAGAAGAAGTTAGAAACATCTCTCAGTGTTAGAACTGTGCCTCACTTCTGCAACAGATGCTTGGTAACAGTATGACTCAGTAGGAACAGAAAGAAAAAACCACAAAATACTGCTTTTCTTTCCAGACGAGATGAAAGTCATAGAGCAAGACTGAAGGGAAAAGGTTGGCAAGAAGGATGTTGGCTGGAATTTCTAAAATGGAACCTTCCTTCATGTGTACTTCATGTCTAAATCTTTGTACTCACCCTTGGCTTTGTTTCGAGTTGGATGGGAAATTGTTTTACAAAGCTATTTTCTCTCAAAACCAAATGAGATTTCATTAAGGGACAAAGAGAGAAAGAAAGATTAATCTGGCAATTTGCCTGATTAACAGTGTGGAATACACTGGTCATGTTATTCTTACATTTCTCTTGTGCCTACTTTAAGTCTTGTATCTTTTACTGCATATGTTTCTCATCCTCATCTTTCCTCTCTGTCAATGGAAAAAGGTTGCCATGAGAATAAGTTCATTTTTTGATATATTTTATATGAAACTGTTCACATATTTATACACTGCTTTTTCTACTTACCACTGGAAAATATCAGCAATCCATTCTTTCACACTGCCAAGTGTTATCTGTAATTATTTCTAAATTATGATCTGGTAGTTGGAACTAGAGACACTCCAAGGTCAAAATTCGACACAGACCTTGATATGAATGCCAGCAGAAGCAACATTCACATGGAAAGGATTATTATTTATGTTGATCATGTGCTTGGCACTGATTGACTTCACAGATTGAATAAAGATTACAAAATAACCCCAACTGCCTAGTCACTAAAAGGCCTATCAGTGGCCTGTTTGATTTTTGTCCCACTTTCCACACATTGAAACCAATGGGGATTTGAGAGTTTATTGCTGATCCTCTGCACAGCATTTAGAGCCCACTTTGTTGAAAAGTCCCCGAGCAAAAGCAGCGGAGCTAAAAAGAAACACTGAAATTAATACTATGACTGACAGAGAAGATCTGTAGGTGTAGGTTCCAAATTATATGAAAATAGATTTCCTTGCCACAGCAGCTGTGTGTTTTGTTTTATCTGGCATAAATATTTTCAGTATGAGTAATCATTTTATTTTTCATAGAAATATTCAAATTCAAGCAAGAGAAAAGTATTAAAGGCTGTATTAAAATTTCCCCATTGTCCAATATTGTGATATTAAGCACAGTATTAATTCAAGGATCCTAACTATTTTTCATGTTTTGAAAAGACACTTTTCAAAGACAAAGGATTGCAGTAACTATTGAAAAAACCTTCAGTTTCTTCTAGAAACAGGCTAAATTTAATATTTTTCTCAACATTTTTTTTGGATGGAAAACAGATTTTGAAAATACCAGCTTTTCTCCATGGAAACTTAGAGCTGTTGAAAAACAAAATCTTTATTTTGTTAAAAAATAAATATATTCTGGAAAAATGTCAACATATTTTTGTATATACATGCTATTTTATTGATGATAACAGCTGTAGTTCAACAATACTTATAATGTAGCTGACACTGACATTTGGATCAGTGTTACCCAGAAAAGTTCTAACAGATTAAAGACAAATTTCTTTGGCTGGGGAAAATACCTGGACCCCGGAGTCGAAAATTCTCTGTTGACATTTAGTATCTTTTTTACTGTCTGTAATAACAATAGCCAAACATTTTTCTTGATCTTTGATTGATTAAGGAAGTAAAGCTTTCTTTCTGGAAAGGAATGGTTTTGTTTGAATAATACAAACAATCTTCATTCATATATTTATCAGTAAAAAGTTCAATCTGCAGGTATTTTATTACATTCCTAAGTACTTGGATAAACTTTTTCAGCGTGCATGGCATGCCCAGATGTTCATGAAATGTAGAATGAATGCACAATGACCATTCAGTGGTTTGTACAGATGTTATTTTTTCTGCTAAAAAGCTTCTGTCAGTAAGTCAGAAAGCAGAAAAAAACCCACACTGAGATTCAGGTGATCAGTCAGATCTACAAGAAAGAATGAATAGCAAGTAGGTGTATTTCAAAGTTCATCCAGTTCCTAATTTGACGTTAGTAGGAATATTCTGCTGTGTTCACAATGTGTTTGGCAATTTGCTGAATCATTTAAATACATGAATGATATATTTAATTTTGTTTCTAAACATGTCTAAGAATCATCCTCAGTGTATTCCAGAAACAGAATAATACAGGAAAATTGTATGAGGGGGTCTGAAACTAAATTTTGCATAAATGAACTTCTTAGCCATTGCCTTATATTACTGCATTACTTTGGGCCAATAAGCTGTTAATTATACAATGTGGCCAAGCGTGACAAAAGTGAGAAGACCCTTCGCAACAGTGGCAAGCCCAGGTTTTGTGACATTTACTATACTGCGGCAACCCAGCGTTTTACCAACCTTACTGGTGTCTTACAGACAATTAGCAAGTGTAACTGGGTCTATTTTTTCCACAGGTTTGGCTACAAATTGTAGTCTGGATCTCAGAAACACTTTTCCAATGAGAATGTTCTTTTAAAAAGGTTTTATTTTTGCCAAAATGACATTTTCTTAGGGGAAAAATATGAACACATTCCCAAACAGTTTGAGATGATTCATGGCAATAAGCTGCACTTACACTGTAAGACAGAGATGAGCGTTTTAGTTAACTTAAATTGCTTAAGCAGCTGAAGTAACAGACTGAATGTTGAAGAGTATTATTTCAGAACTATTTAGAGACTGACACAATATTTCTTGCCATTGTGAAACAATTATGAGTGAAAGTTTCTAATTAGACACAGGGCTATCTTCCTTGTGGATTTTTCTACCATATTCAGCTTGTGACAGTGAACTGCTGGGAGTCTGACAGAGTCTATAAAAATGAAAAAAAACCCAGGACTATCCACGTAACTTCTTTAACAAGTGAAAATTGGTATGAGATAAAGAGTTGAAAAACCTTTAACTTGGTGTTGTAGTTTAACCCCAGAGAGCAACTAAGCACCACACAGTCACTTGCTCACCTCCCTACTCCCCTGGTAGGATGGGGGAGAGAATCAGAGGAAAAGGTAAGAAAACTCATGGATGGAGATAAGAACAGTTTAATAATTGAAAATGAAATAAAATAGTTCTACTACTACTATGTAATGAAAATATGACTACTAATCCTAATAATGATAATTAGAAGGAATGAAAAGGAAAACATCAATAGCAAAAAAACCCAAGTGATACAACTTCTCACCACCCACCAACTGACACCCAGCCAGTCCCCAAGCAGCTAGAGACATCCCCCCGGTCAACTTCCCCCTTATACAGTGATCAGGAAATACCCCTTTGATCAGTTTGGGTCAGCTGTCCTGGCTGTGTCTCCTCCCAGCTTATTGTAGAGAATCACAAGAGTGCTCAGGGTTGGAAGGGACCTTCGGAGATCACCTAGTCCAACCCTCTGCCAAGGCAGGTTCATCTAGAGCAGATTGCACATAAACAAGTCCAGGAGGGTTTTGAATATCTCCAGGGAAGGAGACTCCACAACCTCTCTGGGCAGCCTGTTCCAGTGCTCTGGCACCCTCAGAGTGAAGAAGTTTTTCCTCAAGTACAGGTGGAACTTCCTGTGCTCCAGTTTCTGCCCATTTCCCCTTGTCCTGTCACTGGGCACCACTGACAAGTGTCTGACCCCAACTTCCTGACACCCACCCTTTAGATATTCATAAGCATTGATGAGATCCCCTCTCAGTCTTCTCTTCTCCAGGGTAAAAAGTCCCAGGTCTCTCAGCCTTTCCTCATAAGAGAGGTGCTCCATTCCCTTGATCATCTTCGTAGCCCTCCCCTGGACTGGCTCCAGTAGTTCCCTGTCTTTCTTTAAGTGGGGAGCCCAGAACTGGACACAGTACTCCAGATGCAGCCTCACCAAGGCACAGTAGAGAGTGAGGATGAACTCCCTCGACCTTCTTGCCACACTCTTCCTAATGCACCCCAGGATACCATTGGCCTACCTGGCCACAGGTGTACAGTGCTGGCTTATGGTTAACTTGCTGTCCATCAGCACTCCGAGGTGGACAGAAGAGGAGAAGTACCTGGGAGCACAGGTGCAGTATGAGAAACTGAAAAAGTCCTTGACTTGATATGAACATTGCTTGGCAATAACTAAAAACATTAGTATGTTGTCAATATTCTTCTTAGCACAAAATCTAGCCTCATACTACTACTGTGAAGAAAATGAACCCTGTCCCCGTCAAAACCAGCACACTTGGCCTCAAACTTTGCCAAGAACTCATTAACTGGAATAAATGGTTCAGCACAATCATATTATAAATGGTTTCTTATCTCCTACAGCAACTGTGACATTACAGAATGTTGTATATATATTCTAAATAACAAAAATTATGTGACATCTAATGAGATTGACCATGTATGTTTTTTTTTAATATTGTTTCTGAAACAATACATAAGTTTTAGATAACAGTTATATTGTACATTTCACAATGATGAACCAGCTTTACCGTCTTTGTTACCAGGGTTTTCCTTGCCATGATGGATTTTGCATTTATTTGGTGACAATTTTAAATTGAAAACTGAAATTTGAAAAAAAACTCTACCAAATTTCAGAATAGTGTAAACAAAATAGAGCTGAAATTGGATGAATGGGGAAAAAATAAATGGTTTGAGTAAACCAGCTGTGATTTTGGAAACTCAATGAGCAGTCTAGCACTTCAGCTGGTATAAATCAGTGAAAAACTATTGAAGTAATCTGAGCCACACTAACCTCTATTAGACAAAGACTTGATCTCCGTTCTCTTCTTCCTTCTCCATCTCATTCAGAATGAATTTCAAAGCACATTATTAAACAAAATTTTATTTTATTTTTCATTTCCACTCTGCTTGAATAATTTACTGGACTTAGCTATGTCACACAGACTTTAAATGATCAGAAATGTGTGTATGATTTAGTAGTAAAAGTTGTGGTATGACTATTCTAAAATCAACCATCATTTGCATTCAGGTTATCTTTCCAATATAGAAAAAATTAAGTTTAGCTTACAGTATAATTATTTTTATAAAATCTTACAATAGATTTCCTATTTCTCTAATACAGCCTGAGGCTGAGTGTGAGAAAAGAAATACCAGCTATTATCACAATGTTCCTAACACAAATAGACAAACGTTTAGATTATACACCCTCTTCCAGACCATCAAATCCACTATAAAACCCCTAGACATCCAGTCTGAGGAGTAGTTCAAAGATCAATCATATTTAGAAAAATGTTGGCCCATATTTTTAGTAATTAAAATTAAAGCATGTTTTCCCTAATGTTAATAGGAAAGGACTTTCACAAAAGGTCCATTTTACTTTCCTCTGATCTTACTCATACAAACATTATTAACAGTATTCCTTTATCTCTTTTAGCAGTTATTCTGAGAAACTGTTTATGATCAGGAATTATATAAGGCAATTTAAATGCTATGTAAGTAATAAAAATTAGATTATACAACATATAAATGACAGGAGTGTTTATGAAAATTATGTATGAAAACAAATTCTAGAGATGAAATATAAAATCTCATAGACCACAAAGTCACTTTAAAGATTTCAATAAACTCTAGATCTGCCAAAATATCATTATGGCAAGGACATTAATATAAAATTTTCCATGCAATTTTCCATATTGTAGCAAAATACTACAGAAATACATGACATAAATGGTCAGGATTGTAATTTCTTACACACACAGCACTCAAGTTTTCCTGTCTTAAGCAATTAATTTCTGAAAATGGGAAGAAGATGTTTTCTAATGTAAGTGAACTAATGAGAAGCACCTTAGGAATACAAAATTAAAAGTTCTGTTTATATTACTCCCAGCTACTACAGTTTATTTTAAAGCATCTGTCATGATTTAAACTCCAGTTGAATGCAACTTGTGCAAAACCCAAGGACAATAAAATCTAAGTTTATTATTTCTGTCACTGAGATACATGGGAACTCTTCCTATTCAGCTTTAGTGAGTAAATCATCATTAATTAATTGTATTTACACAGACATGTATCTAGTTTTATATCACAATGATAAGATAAAAAGCAAGAACCTCACTTAAAAGCTTGAGGATTCCAAATTATTAAATTATTTGAAGTGTCAAAAAAAGGTAGCTAGGGTTGTTGTTTCAAAAGCTCAAAGTAAAGTACCCAAGAATCTACCAAAGGCATTTGGACAATGTGCTGAATACTATGCTTTAACTTCTGGTCAGCCCTGAAATGGTCAGGCAGTTGGACTAGATGATCATTGTAGTTCTCTTCCAACTGAGAATTCTATTCTATTCTATTCTATTCTGTTCCGTTCCGTTCCGTTCCGTTCCGTTCCATTCCATTCCGTTCCATTCCATTCCATTCCATTCCATTCCATTCCATTCCATTCCATTCCATGTTATTCTGTTCCCCAAGAGAAGTATGGTCTAATGAAGTAGTAATGATCACTTTATAGAGAAACCCTAACCTTAACCCC
Organism: Eurypyga helias; assembly: GCF_000690775.1. NCBI lineage: Eukaryota > Metazoa > Chordata > Aves > Eurypygiformes > Eurypygidae > Eurypyga > Eurypyga helias. The sequence goes on along the minus strand of NW_010223774.1, from coordinate 27,321 downwards.
TTTATCTTGTAGGCACTCTTCCCCTAAAATGCAGCATTGTCTGAAAAACGCCAAATTCTGATTGGTAGTGGTTGCAGTGTACCCCTTGAAGGCAGCAAATACAGATTCTTGAGGTCAAACGGGTAGACACAATACAAAATGTGGTGATGTGCTACAACAAACAGAGTGTCAGAATTTTTTTTGTTCCATGCCAGTGACACTATGGCTGTCTCAGTATGAAAAAAAAGTCTTACAACCAAAGCCACCAGACCTCAAACCACTTTATAGTCCACTTATGCATCTCCTTAAGGGTCCACTGTTTTACACTGCCTATTTAAGCTAAAAGAAAGATTGCAAAATAGATTGAAAGGGTTCCTAGTAAGACTTAATCTCCCCAAAAAGATCATATAAATAAGGCTTATCATTTACAGAAAACAGGTTCAAACATAGTATTTATGACTACTACACTATGTTCAGTATTACAACACTGAACTCAGAAAAGCAGTAAGAATTCAATGTAGAATTTACACCAGAATGTAAGGATGATGTTGGTTTCTTTAGGAGATATAGGAAGCCTATTTTCTAACATCAGGTAGTACACAATCAATCTCTTTTCTGTAACTTACAGTATCCAACTAATGTTTGAACTCGTAAAAAAAATAAAGCACCATTTTAGAAAATATCTTTAAAAATTAAACTCTTTTAGCTTCACATGGTTAAAATTTAAAAAAGTGTGAAGAGGATTTTGGCAATTTATATGAAAATCATTATTATGGCGTTAACATGTTTTTTTGGTGACCCTGTGAGTACAAATTGAAAAAGAATGAAACTGATTCTTAGCTCACTTTTTTTTCCCCAAGATATCTCAGTAGCTTCTTTCTGATAATATTTAGAATATTAATATTTATTACAGAAGAGAAACCAGTCACAAATGTCAAACAAATATTGGATAAAAGTTATACTGAAATTAAATGTGCTTTTCAATACAGGATATCTTTATTGGTTTCACTTTGTTAATTGTTTGCTCTGTGTTTACCATTATATTTACTTTTTACCTCAAAATATAGAGAGTAAATTTCCTGATTTTTGCTTTATGAAGCTATCATGACACCACATGTATCTACTTTAGGTTACTGCTTTTATGAAGTTGTGTTGCAGTCTTCCAGAATGAAAAGGAACGTTGTAAACTGCTTACACTAGAATATGAATCACTTACCTTCAGTTATAGAGTATGCGCAGAAGTTATAAGACATAAAATTTCTTTATCCAATTTATTACGAAAAGATAAGTTGGATTTATGGCCATTGTCCAGGTAGCCCTTATATTCAAGTACACAAATTTTCTCAGTGGAATTATTAAAATTACTAACATGGTTGAAGTTTATCACAGTACAAATACTTCAGTAGGTCAGCGCTTATATGATACTTATGCTTTGAGGCACTCCTTTGTGGCTCAAACTCATGTTTCACATGGACGTCCTAAATTTTCTAATCCTGGAGTACTGCTTCACTTCAACAAATGATAAATAAGATATATATCTTGGCCACTGTAGTAAATTAATTTCATCTGCTGTGTCCAGTGAGAGGTTACATTGTAGGGTGGTCATAAAGAAAATAGATATATCTGGGTTTGACAATTCAAATAGAATGGCCAAAGAAGAAAATAACACAGCTTGTGCCAATGAGTAAAGTAAATACAGTGCTGCCTCAGATAACTCAAAATGCTGATTTAAAATTGTTATGTTTTTTCTCGGTTGCCCAGAAACTATCATGCTAAATTAAATTTATCATGTTGACATAAAAATAAGAACATTTATGCTAGAGAGACAGAAATCTCAGTATTTTCATAAAGTATTCTTCAGAGAAAATAAACTGGCTGTGATTTATCCTTTTAAAAGTTTCCAAGATTTCAAAGGAAAGAAAATGTTTATTAATAAAAAAAGTTCTTTTGACAAACTAGTCTACAGGTAAAAGAAAAGAGATTTTATCACTTACATCACCTTTAAGAAGATACAGAAAATCATTAAAGATACAGTTAAAATATTTATAACAGCAGCTGATGTTATATTCACGATAATTCTATTTTTGTGCCTGTTTATGTATTCCCTTTACAGTCAACCTGGGTTCTATTCACACCTGTCCTGTTCTCCACATCTGTAAAGTAGGCTCAAAAACAAAAGACAAGATGGGAGAAAAATATTGATTTATTAGTTCTAAATGAGCAGAATTGTGAAATGACTGAGCTACCAATCAAAATGTTACTTCTTACAATTACCTCTGTTCCAGTATATTATTTGTTATTATATAATGGTTCCTTCTAACTTACATATTCATATGCAAATGGATAATTCTCCTGGCATATCATAGACTTAGATATGCATTTATTTTAACATCTCAAAATAGATATTCAGACCATGTGCAGCCAGAAAAAAAAAAAAAAAAAAATCCCAGGTACAGGAATTACAGAAATTGTAAGACTTCACACGAAAATAAGTTTTTACTTTGGATGTCTTCCTTCTTTGAAACTTATGAGCTATTTTCCTCTATTAACTTAGCTAAAACTTGTAATACCTTTTGAATCTGCCACAAAATGTCTCTTTTAGTATATTATATAGCATATTTTGTAGAACAGAACATGCAGTGGTAATTATCTACTTTTGGAAGGTTCACATTGCTGTTGTAATCTGTTTTGCAGCATAGTATGAGTGGACCAAAATTTAGGACAATTATAGAATACTGCTTCCTTCCAATGTTATGTGTCTCTATTCCTGGCTACTGCTAAGAATCTCTTTCTGTTTCTGTAATCTGAAATTGTGGCAAGAATTGTATTTCCTATTTTTTTTTCATCTGAAGCGACCTTTGGCAGGCTGCTTCCAGCACTGAATCATATGCATATGGGTCATCTTGGATTGGAGGAAATTGTTTCCTATAGGACAGTTGTAAAATCAGGATATTGTCTTCCAGAAATATGTGAAAATATACATATTTTAGCTTGTACTTGGCTTTCTCTCATGCCTATGAACTTGTCCAATACTGCACTATATTTTAAAAATTCTGATTTACATTCTTTCCATTCAACAGGAGGCCATAGCTTTCCACTTCGTCCAGCTGTTGCTTCACTCGGTTACACGTTATCCAGAAAATGTTACTGTGCTTTCATCTTCTACACAGAAAAAACTTTTATTTGCTTTGGTATACTGAAAAATTTGAGAACTTTTCTATGATTTTATAGGAGAGATGTGAAACAAGGTGTGATTACTTTAGTAGCAATATATGTCTAAATTCGGGAGGTTATTTCTGAAGAGAAAAAGTACTGAGTAGAGGTTTCCAGTTCATGAAAGGCACTCAGCAGAGAACACATAGAGCTGAGAATATGCAGTGTTTGTATTATATGAAATTAAAGGAGTCTGAAATACTGGGACTTTTTTCTCAGAATCAGTTGATACCAGAATTGTTTCTGATAAAACTTTGCTTGTGTTAAGAGTTTCCTAGCGTATATTTGTCAGGTTTCCTACATCTTGCTTATTTGTTTCTCTGTATCTTGTACCTGTATCCCTGGCTTGCAAACCTCCAAGATCTCAGCAGTCCACACTGTATATTCAGAATAGCCAAAGAAACAATTTTCCTGTCATCAGTGATGTCACGGCTTCCTTAGTTCATCAGCAAATCTGTCTGGAATTTTTCTAAAGAAAGACAGTTTGACTGGAAAATGCCAGTTCATCATAGGTGAATATGGTTTATAAAAATTGACATGATTCAGTGAACGACAGAAAGCTCACCTTACAGTCTACTGGAAATGAAACACATCTGGGTTGATGATCCACAGTATCACAGAATGGCTGAGGTTGGAAAAAACCTCTGTCGGTCACCTGGTCCAAACCTTCTGCTCAAGTAGGGCCACCTAGAGCTGGTTGCGCAGGACCATGTCCAGATGGCTTTTGTGGAACTCCAAGAAGGGACACTCCACAGTCTCTGGGCAACTCGCTCACCCTCAGAGTGTAGAAGTGTTTCCTGCTGTTGAGAAGGAACTCCCTGTGTGTCAGTTTGTGTCCATTGCTTCTCATCCTGCCACTGGGAACCAGTGACTAGCCCCATCTTCTTTACAACCTCCCTTCAGGTATACATTGATGAGATATCCCCTGAGCCTTCTCTTGTCCAGACTGAACACTCCCAGCTCTCTCAGCCTTTCCTCAGATGAGATGGCCTTGCTCATCTTTGTGGCCCTTCCCTGGACTCTCTCCAGTATGTCCATGTCTCTCTTGTACTGGGGAGCCCAGAAATGGACACTACTCCAGGTGTGCCCTCCCCAGCACTGAGTAGAAGGGAAGCATCACCTTCCTCAACCTGCTGCCAACTGTTCTCCTAATGCAGCCAGGTGCTCAGCCCTCAGCATGCACTGGTGCACTGGGTTGTTCCTCCCCAGGGGGAGGACTTCACACTTCTCTTTGCTGAACTGCATGAGGTTCCTATCAGCCAATTTCTCCAGCCTATCACGGTCACTATGGATGCCATAACCTACTGGTGCTTTAGTCATTCTTCCCAGTTTTGTATCACCTGCAATCTTGCTGAGGGTAGACTCTGTCTGACCACCGAGACTGTTACTGAAGATTGGACCCTGTATGGATACAATACTGGACCCTGTATGGACCACATGGGTACACCACTAATTATTGACTCCAGCTAGAATTCATACTACTGATCACAACCCTATAAGCTTGACCCTTCAGCCAATTTTTGGTCTACCTCACTGTTTGCTCATCCAGTCCATACTTCATCAACTTCTCTATGAGGATCTTATGGGAGACAGTGTCAAAAGCTGTACAGAAGTCAAGGTAGACAATATCCACCGCTCTCCCTTCTTCTACCAAACCAGTTGTTCCATCATTGAAGGTTATCAGGCTGATCAAACATGACTTCCCTTTCATGAAGCCACACTGACTACTCCTAATCACGTTTTTCTCATTCATGTGCTCAGAAATGGTTTCCAGGATTAATTGTTCCATCATCATCTCAGTGATCAAGATAAGGCTGACTGCCCTGTAGTTCCCTGATTTCTACCTCTT